>NW_026997533.1:662500-905000 GCF_035044405.1 Drosophila montana
TGCTGCTGCTGCTGATCAACGCCGCTGCCGCTGCCGACGCCACCGCTGCCGCCGCCGCTGCCGCTTCCGCTGCCCGCACCTGATAGGCCACCAACACTACCAATACCACCAACACCAACACCGCCACTAGCAACACCCGCACCTGCATCGTCCGCACCATAAACGCCAGACGCTGACGTCGACGTCGCTGCCGCTGCATTTGCTGACGACGACGTCAACGCGGACAGAGGATCGCCCATCGACTGCTGCTGCTGTTGTTGTTGTAGCTGCTGTTGCTGCTGCTGCTGCTGCTGTTGTTGTTGTTGCTGCTGCTGCTGTTGTAGTTGTTGTTGTTGTAGCTGCTGCTGCTGTTGCTGCTGCTGTTGTTGTAGCTGCTGCTGCTGCTGTTGCGCTGCATTTGCGCTCGCATTAGCATTAGGATTGCCGCCGCTGGCTCCGCCGTTGATCTGGTCAATTGTAAATAAACAATAATAAGGGAGAGGAGAGATACACACAGAGAGAAGGAGAGAAAGAGAGAGATAAATGCACTAAATGATTGAATGGAGCAACAAATCAATTGTTGTTCTTCTTCTTGTTCTTGTTCTTGTGCGAGCACGTGTGCATATGTGTGTGTGTGTGTGCGTGTGCGTGTGTGTGTGTATATGTATAGCATACTTTTTTGGTCAGTGATGGGTACGTGTGCAGGGAGTGCGGGAGGGGGGGGGGGGGGTGGTTGGCGCATGGAACAACGATAAAACTTAACGAATGCATAACATGAATGTGTGCGTGTGCAAGTGTCAACTTCGTTGCGTTTAGATGTGTGCGCGTGTGTGTGAGTGAGTGAGAGAGAGATACAGAGAGAGTAGTTAGCAATTAACAGTAATGCCCGCTGCCCGGAGTTCGCATTGTGCCAGGCAAACAATAAAGTTTGTGTTGATGTGTGTGAAAAGCGTTTGCTGCAGTGAACAGTGTTGGTTAATAGGTGATATTTAACGAAGTTCAGAGTGTTGGTGAATCTCTCGTGGGTGCAAATGAACAGAGATGAAACAACAAATCACAACACAGACGAGGGTGAGTGAGAGAGAGAGACATAGAGAGAGAGAAAACACAGCGATGGCGACTGTCGAGGGACGGAACAAAATATATAAATCTATATTATATATATATATATATATATATGTGAGACATAAAGCACGCGGAACGATCTGAACGATAACGAGATAATTAAATAGTATAAATAGTTAAATACATAAACATACAAACGTATGTAGATATGTTGTTAAGTAAGCAATAGGAAAAATTTCAACAGCTTATATAGAGAAGCGTTAGAGTATGTGTGTGTATGTGTCGATGTGTGTGTTACGTTAAGACAAAGCAAAAATTATATCGATATATATCGAACATGTATAATACATATGTGTGGGTGACAGTGTTATAAAGCTTACGAATTTTTGTATTTTTTTTGTTGTTTTTGTAAGTTTTGTTTTATTTTACAGTGTTGTGTAGGCAAAAAAAAAGGCAACGGTATTTATGCGTTGCAAGCGTTTTATCGATAACAAAATAATAAGCGTAAGAAGCCAAAACTTAAGCAAACGAACTGATATAATTTTAAAGCTTAAAAAGCGCTAGACACACAACACAATGATGGGCTTCCGATAACGAGCTCGATAGTTATCGATAACACAGATGAGCTTTTGCTGCTACAACAAGTATTTCAACGTGAATCGTTGCTCGTCAGACAGACATGTGACATACACAGAGCGAAACCAAACAAACGAGACACATACATACATACACATATGTATATTTATCGATAAACGATATCGATACATAGTTATCGAATAATGGTTTGGTATAAATAGTTATATATGATCTTCTTTTCTTTTTTTGTTTTTTTGTCTTCGGTTATTGGCAGTTTGGTGGATCAGGCTGGCCGGCGGAACGGTGAGTCCACGAGAAACGGGGCTTACTTAGTGATAAAAGATGACATTTATTTTCATGATGATGACGTTGATGAGCTTTGTTTCTTATGAGCTATGATGCAACATGGAGCTTACACAAATAAACGTGTAACGTACAACAGTCAAAAACAACCCATTTAGTATTTAAATATATGTAATGTTCTTTTTTTTTTTTTTGGTATTTTTGGTAATTTTTGTTGTTTTATATATATTTTGCACAGTGCATACACAGAGTACGATTGAGGGTTTTTTTTTTTTATTGGGTGAATAAGAATATATTTTGGTGGTTTTGTGTGGTTGGTATTTTTTGTGGTATTTTTTTTTTTTTTTTTTTTGGTTACAACAGTTATGCGTACTATATTTAAATTTATGGTAGTTATGTATAAACACACATACATATACATATATGTATAGATATCAAGAGACAGACAGAGAGAGAGAGAGAGAGAGAGAGTGAGAGACAGAGAGAGATAGTATTAGAGAGATAAAGACAGTTTTTTTTATATAACATTTTCGTTTGTTTGTGTTTTTTTTTTGTTGATTTTTGTATATTATTTTGCCGCCATTTTGTAAGCCGTTGCAGGGTCGGGGGGGGGGTTAGGGTACTGAGGGGCTTCACACTACTGAGCTAAGTATTGAATGCATATACATATATATGCCTATATGTATACATACATATATATTTACGTATGTGTAGATATGTGAGCATGTATTGTGATTGTGCTAATTCTGCCTCTGCTTCACAAACATCTTCTCCTCTTCTTCTTGCTCTGCTGCTTACTACATAGTATTGTTTGTGGGTGTGTCTGCCTGTGTGTGTTTGTGTGTGTGTGTGTGTGTGTGTGTGCGTGAGTTGTGCTTGAGTGTATGTGTGTGTGTGTGTGTGTATGTGTGTGTTTGTTGTTGTTGTTGTTAGAATGAATTACCAAAGAACTTCCATACAATCACATAAAGGCAGTTATATTGCAGCTCTTCTGCATCCGTTGCCTAGTTTCAGGAGAAAGAAGCATAGATAAGAATTTGATTTGCGATTGAAATTTGATTTGCATTGTTGCTGTTGTTGTTGTTGTTGCTGTTGTTGTTGATTGGTGCAAAACGATTTGTTGTTGCTATTTGTTGTTATTTTATTACTATTATTATTTGTATTTTGATCATTAAATATTACATTTGTTGTAGTTGTAGCTATTGAAAACAAAGAAACTCTACGAAATTTTATCGCTATACAAAATGCAATTCGATAAATCAAAATAATTTTGAAGCAGCCCCAACTTAACGAACCATTTCGTTCATTTACAGTAATTCAACACGCTCTCTAAATTTGTTTTCACAATAGGGCGGCGGTGGGTTTGGGGGCAGGGGGGGGGCTCAACTTGCATAACTACAATTAAAATCTACACAGCTTGCATACGAAACATACAAAAGCTTTTAGCAAAGAGAATGCGCGCCAGCCACAAAGAGAGGAGCAGCTAAAGAGCAACGTTAAGAAGGGGTTATAAGAGGAGGGGGGGAGGGGGGGTCGTTAGTGTGTTGCTTAACTGGGCACGTCCTAATATGCACACACACACACATATATATATAAACAACACACCGCAATGTTGGCAACATGGTAAATCAGCAGCAGCAGCAGCGCAGCCGCAGCGCAGCCGCAGCGCAGCCGCAGCGCTTGCCTGTGTATTTGTGTCTTTGTCTGCCTGTGTGTGTGTGAGAATTTCGGTTTTCGGCTCTCTCGCGATCGCTCTCACTAACTGCAACTGCTACAACTACAATTCGGAGCCTGTTTTTTTCTTGTTGTTCTTGTTCTTGTTGTTTTTGTTGTGTCTTTGTCTTTTTCGCTCACACGCTCACGCTCTCTGTGCGGATGGGAGTGAGATAAACATATGGTGGGCAGACAATTTTGCACGCCTTTACGCTCTCGCTTTCTTAACGTACTGACTGCAGCATGGTTGGGGGTTTCGGGGTTTTTTGGGGGTTAGGTGGGCTGGTGGGTTTTGCATAAAAATCTTTGACACACGCATACTTACGTATCTTTTTGGTTAGACTGCCGCTCATGAGGGGCGACACGTCATTCTTATTGGCCCGCCCAACGCCAGCTGCAATGCCAATGGCGCCCGAGCGCTGCTCTCGCGGCTGATACTTAATGTTCGGCACGGAGAGCAGACGCTGATCGCGCGACTTCTCTTTGAACTTTTGGCGCGTCGGCTTTAATGGCGGCTGTCCCTGTCCCTGTCCCTGTTGTGTCTCGCTGAGCGGCAGATTGTTTGGCCGCTCGCCGCTCTCCGGCGGCTGCTCAAAATCGACGCGCTTCTGCGTCGCCGTCGCAGCTGGCGTCGCAGTCGCTGCTGGCGTCTCGCCCGTATCACAATTGAGCATTGCTGTGGCCGCCGCGAGGCCGACATCCTCCTCGCGGCACTCGAGCGCCTCGGCGGCCATTTCTTCGGCCGTCGCCCCCTCCGGCGAGCTCTCCTTGGGCGTATAGAATATGGCCGAGCTGTTGCGGATCGCGTCCAGCTCGGTATTGACATTGAGGCTGCCGCCGATTTTCATATTGACTTTCGATAATTGACGCTTCAAATTGAACGTTTTCCAGGACATGGACTTGCGGCGATCCTGCAGCTCTTTCGGCGCCGCCGTTGCCGTCGCCGCCGCCGCCTCGTCCCGCTGCGGGCTCTTGGCCGCTGCCAGCGCTGTTGCCGTCGCTGCGCTGGCGCCGCCCACCAGCGACTCTTTGGTGCTGTTGATAACATCGGCCACGCCCACGACCGGCGATGTCGGCCGCGATACGCCCAGCACAGCCTCAGCCGCTGCCGGCGACGCTGCCGCTGCCGCCGTCGCCGCCGTAACATATGCCGACGTCGATGCCGTCAATGTCGCCTCATTCGCCTCCGGTATGAACTCAATCGACGGACTGTCCGGGCTGGTCGTATCGTTCAGCTATATATATATATATATGTAAATATGCGTCGAACGCGCGGTGGTACGGTGGTATGGGGGGGGGGGGGGGGGTGAGGGACGGGGAAGTTGTGATAAGTTGTGGGCGTGTTCGCCACATGTTTTTAAATAATCATATTTCCGCCGTTAACAAGTTCGCTTTTTCACAGGGGCATTCGACATAACCATACAAAAAAAACAATGAGGCGTGCGCCAAGCAGGCAAAGCTAAAATCGTGAAGAGAGAGTGAGAGAGAGAGAGAGAGGGAGAGAGGGAGAGGAACAACAGCTGTGAAGTGGGCAAAGAAGAAGCAGCAGCAAAATGAGTGCGAGAATTATGTGAGAGTTATTCAGTTATCTTTAATCTTCCAGTTCTTAACTCGTTTCGTTTTCCATGAGAACTCACTTGCGTCTAAGTAAAACTTCATAAATTTCTCATTTTCGCTTTTCTATACTCAAAAAAAAAAAAAAAACAGAAACAGAATATGTTGAAAATATTAGGGAAACGCTTTGAAATGATTTTTAGACTAATATTTGAAGCGTTCGAATTTTGTGCAATTTTTGAAGATTTCTTTGCGTTTACAGTTAAATACACTCGGCGAAAAAATCAGTGTGAGTGCTTTAATCGGAAAGTGTTTATGCGAAAGCGCAGAAATCTAGCTTGGAAAGCGTGTTTCTTCGAATATCTGGGGGGGGGGGGGCGAGAAGCTACACTCCAAGTTTCCTAGAAATAGCTCTTCCAATTATCGCGAGCTGATATATAAATAGGCTAAGATCCCTAAACTGTTTGCTCTACTAGAACATACATCCCAAGTTTCATGGAACAATCTCTTCCGATTGTCGGGAACAGGTATACAAATAGGGAAATATCCCTAATCTGTGTTTGCTCATCGAGAACCGAGATCCTAAGTTTCTTGGAACTCGCTACTTAATTTGTAGGGAAATATTCCTTATCTACGAGAAGCTATATGCCAAATTTCGTGGAACTAGCTCTTCCAATTATCGGCAGCTGCTATCTATATAGGAAAACATTCCTAAACTATGTTAGGACTACAAGAAACTGCAAGTTTCCTTAAACTCTTACACTTGTCGGGAGGTAAACAAATAGGGATATATCACTAATCAGTATTTGCTCTACGGGAACCTATATCCCAAGTTTTGTGTGACTCTTATAATAGTCGGAACTGGTAACTGGATCCTAAGGAACCTATATCCCAAGTTTCTTGGAACTAGCTCCTATAATTGTAGGGAAATATTCCTTATCTACGAGAACCTGTGTCCCAAGTTTCCTAGAAATAACTCTTACACTTGTCGGGAGGTAAACAAATAGGGATATATCCCCAATCAGTATTTGCTCTACGGGAACCTTTATCCCAAGTTTGGTAGAGCTAGTTCTTATGATTATCGGGCGCAGGTACACAAATAGGGAAACATTCCTAAACTGTGCTAGGACTATGAGCACCTATGTATATCCCAAGTTTCATGGGACAAGCTCTCATAATCTTCAAGTTATGCTCAGGTAAGTCCATCTCATATCTCATAGATACCATGAAAATGGGAGAATATATGCTTAAAATTGGCTAATCGAAGGCTTAACTCCTCTCCTCGTCCTCTCAATCTGGCATATATATACTCTAAGGACTCGCAGATCCTTTCTATTCCAAGGGCTCATTTGTAAACGAGTGTTAAATGGTTGAGAAAAGAATTGGAAAATTGTTTGGCCATAATAAAAATTCTGGACTTACAGATATCAATTAAAAATCAATTACATTTCTCAATTTGTGTTCTGCTTCTCTCTCATAAAGTTCAACTTCTTCTCCTTTTCTTTTGCTGTTGTTGTTCGTCTTTTTCTCGTTTATTTTTTCATCACGATTTTTGCTTTGCTTTTGTTTTACTTTTAAGGCGCAGATATTTTGTGTGTGTGTTTTTTTTTTGTATTGTATATTTATATATAATTTACTTTGTATTCATATGGGGGTATATACTGTACTTATAAATATGCATGTTCAAAAATGGGGCATGGGGTGGGGATGGGTTGTTAAATGGAGTTGAAAGAACTGTACACATACATAAAAGGGAATACGGAAAGTTACGGCACGTCAGAGAAAGCGTGAGAATACGAAAATAAATAATGTATCGAATTTAAGGGTTATCCTTGGCTTCATTTATCACTTTTGTAAAATACGCGGCTTCGATCCCTCAACTTTGTGCTTAGCCCGCTGCGCTACTCAAGCGAGTAGACTGAGTTTGAACCAGCGACTTCTCGCTTGTGCGTCCGACGCTCAGACAACCAAATGGACAATTGCCACTGAGATTGAACCAGCGACCTGTAGCTTGTTCGTCCGACTCCCAGACCATATTGACATCTGTCGCTACGTTTGAACCAGCTATCTCTGACATTTGCCACTGAGTTTGAACCTGCGATTTCTCGCTTTACGGTCACACGCTCAGACACTCATATTGACATTATTTGCTGAGTTTGAACCAGCGACCTCTCGCTTGCTTGTCCGACGTCCCGACCCCAATTTGACATTTGCCGCATAGTTCGAACCAGCGACATCTTGCTTGCTTGTCCGAGGCTTGAACACAAAATTGACCGTTTGCCGCTGAGTTTGAACCAGCGACCTCTCGCTTCTTTGTCTGACTCTCAGACACCAAATTGTCATATGCTACTCAATTTGACCCAGCGACTTCTCGCTTGTGCGTCCGACGCACAGACAGCCATATTGCCAATTGCCACTAAGTTAGAACCAGCGACCTCTCATTTGCTAGTACTCACACTTGACCCAAACGGTAGCTTCTGTCAAAATTGCAGCTTCCTCGCTTTTACGGCTTGTCCTATGCTTTTGCTGATCAATCAGTCCGTCAGTCAGGATAAATTTTCTTGTATATTTAGCTAAGCATTTATTAGCACCAAATGTTTAAGATAAACAAAGATAATACTCAGTGCGATTCAAAACTTTTTTGGTATTCTCACGCTTTCCCCGACGTCATTTTCTTTCAAAGAAAATGCTCAGATATATGTATGT
This sequence comes from Drosophila montana, assembly GCF_035044405.1. Classification (NCBI taxonomy): domain Eukaryota; kingdom Metazoa; phylum Arthropoda; class Insecta; order Diptera; family Drosophilidae; genus Drosophila; species Drosophila montana. The sequence continues at coordinate 670,397 of NW_026997533.1, forward strand.
ATATATAATATATATATATATACAAGAAAAGTATACAAATGCGGGATGTATATGAGGACTACAATTAACTGAAGTTTTAAGCTGTTATATTTCCTATACAGGGCGTATAACAGTTATAACAGTTATGTCACACACACACACACACACTCAGGCGGAAATTAAGGAAAGTTCATTTGGTTAAACATAATTTTAAGAGATATTTCGCATTCTTTAATATAAATCTATATATGTATATATAATAGATGTGGCATCAATCAATATCAATCAATGGGCAATTATACATAACATTTAACAAATAGTTGAATTCTTTCACTTGTATTTGGTAGAGCTTATGTTTTAGTTAAGTTTTGGTTTAGTTTTGTTAGGGGTTTAAGTTTAGTTTAGTTTTATTTTGGTTTAAGTTAGTTTTGATGGATAGGCAGAAATGTTACATCTTGGTGGATTTGGTAGAGGGTCGTACAGGTGGATAGCAGATAAATATGTTAAAAACGCCAGGCCTCACAATAAAAAAAAAAGCAACTAACACACACATACATACATGTATACATACACTAAACACGCACATCAATCAATCAATCAATCAAAGAAACGTGTCTACTTATTAGAGATTGGAGAAATAAATGCTAGTTGTTGTTGTTAATTAATATTGGTTGTACGTTAAGGCTTCTCGTAGAAAGAGAGCGAGAGAGCGACAGACAGAGAGAGAGAGACAGGTAGAGGCAGAAAGAGAGAGAGAGAGAGAGAGAGAGAGAGAGACACTCACAACATACAAACAATGAAAATTTAATCAATCAACCAAATGGCATATCAATGATATTTCGTGGCGAGATGCGAGCAGTGAGTTGTGACAGCGTGTGCAACAATCAAAAACCAATCAATCATCAATCAATGCTAATCAATCAATCGATGCAGCGTGCAAAGGAAAATTTATAAAAATACGCAGACACGCTCACACACGTAGTAAGATTAAATGAAAGACAACTTGTTATATTTTTTCTTGTTAAATGTTTTTGTTTGTTAAATCAATCAATCAATCAATTATGATTTACCATGCTGACAATTTGTGTGTTCCGTTAAAATGTTTTGAGTTTCAGGGCAAAATTAGTAAAGTTTTTTAATTTAAAAGAAAGAGAGACAGAGATATACATATATAGACGGAGAGAGAGAGAGAGAGAGAGGAGAGATAGAGAGAGAGAGAAAGAGCGCGCGAGCTTTGAAAGAAAAAACCGAAATGGTTGCGCAACTGAAACTAGACTGCACTATTTAGTACAAAAAATACCAAAAACAAAACCATAAAATACTAAAAACATACCAAAAATATACTAAATTTCAAAAAAAGTTGCTTGTTTTACGCTTCAAAACTGTCTGTTAGCAAAATAAATCAAATTAGTAGAGTGACAAAAAGAACTCAGAGCGCTTGGAAGCACATTAAGACAGACAGAGAGAGAGAGAGAGAGAGAGAGAGATGTATATATATATGTATATAGAGAAAGAGAGAGGATAGAGAGAGAGAGAGAGGGAGAGAGACGGATATATGTATATAGCTTCAGCTAGTTTTGGGAGCTGGCCAAGCGTCTAACGCAGTTTCAAAACGAACTAACAAAAAAAAAACTAAAAAAAAAATACGCATAATTTAGAACTATATGAAAAAATACTAAAAATACTACTAAAATTATGTTTTTTTTCTGTTTACTACCAAATTGTTTAACTATATATAAATATATATATATTTTTTTATATGCATAAATTACGTAGATGTTATTAAAAATGTGTAGCTAAATGTTGTTTTTTTTTTTTTTTTTTTTGGGGAGGGGCTTTACAATTTTGTATGTCGCTTGCTTGCATGTGTGTGTGTCTCTGTGTGTGAGTGTATGTGTGTGTGTGTGTGTGTGTGTGTGTTTGTACTAAAAATGAGGGGAGCAAACTCAAAGGAAGACTGTTCGTGTGTGTGTGTGTGTGTGTGTGAATATAAGAGTCAATTTTCATCAATCAAAATGCCAGACAAATGCAAATGGGTTAAGTTATTTTTGGTTAGTTTCTTTTAGGTTTTCGGTTTAGGCTTATAAATAAAATAGCTTAATTAACTAAAGAAATCAAGGAAATGCGTTTGCTACAATAAATTAGCTTGTTTCAATCTTAATCAATCAATGCATATATATATATAGATATATAAATAAAATGAGTTTAGGTTTAAAATATTGTTGTATTTTTTTTTTAAATAATTTTTCATCAATCATTTTGGTATTTGTCTAACACTTGATGCTTGTGTGTCTGTCTGTCTGTCTGTGTGTGTGTGTGCGTGTGTGTGTGTGTTCGTGTGCGTGTCACTGATTGAAGGCGGCAACAGCATTATCATTATTAACATCATCAATCATGATCAATCAACATCATCACCATCATTACATCAATCATGATCAATCAGTGATGATCAATAATCATTTATGAGCGTTGAGCATTTAAGAGCCAACATCATCATCAATCGTTATCAATCTTTTTTTCTTGTATCATAATCATGATCAATCAGCACTTACCTGATCTGAACTGGGCGAACGGCTTTGCTCCTCTTTGCTCTCAATGCGTTTTGGACTTTTTGGTGTTCGCGAATAAGGATCGTGTGCGCCATACAGATCGGGACATGCAACACTCAATAGGCAAATTTTTTGGATTATATCAATTATGACAAGTCCATATTCGGTACCATAAGCCATTCTAAAAAAACAGAAAAAGAAAAGAACACGCCATCATGTCAACAAAAACAGCGGCATACAACAAAACCAAAACAAATAAATAAATATAACGCAAAACTAACGAGTGAAAATAAAAATAAAACTTAATAATAAAAATAACATCATTATATATATATATTTCGCACACACACACACGCAGGCACTAAAGTCCGTTTGTCATTCAGTCTAAATCTTGACTAAAGCTAACTCTAACGAGTGGCGAGTAACGAGTCGTGAGTAACGAGTAACTGCTTGTACTCGCCTAGCTACAATTGCAGAACGCAAAAGCAAACGTACTCTAACACGAGTGGCGAGTAACAAGTAGCGAGTAAAAAGTAGCGAGTAAAGAGTACCGAGTAACGCGTAGCTGCTTGTACTCGTTCCAGCTGGCAACTGTTGTAACTACTCATGATAACAGGGCACAAAATCAAAGGAAAAGCGAACTCTAGCGAGTGGCGAGTAACGAGAAGCTGCTTGGACTCGCTCTGACTGGCAACTATTGCAACACCTCGCAATTGCAAACCGCAAAAATAAAAAAAAAACCGCACTCTAACTAGTGCAAGTAACGAGTAGCTGCTTGTACTCGTTCAAACTGGCAACTTTTGCAACTACTCACGAGTAATTAACAGCAAGTAACGAGTAACTGCTCTAGCTAGCAACTATTACAACTAATCGGAATCGCAGGAAGCAAAAACGTATTCTTACGAGTAGCGAGAAACTAGCTGCGAGTAACGAGTAGATTGTACTTGGTCCACCTAGCAACCTTAAACTAGTCTCAAATGCATAACGCAACAACAAATCAAATGCATGACTTACTCTAACGAGTAACGAGTGACAAGTAGCGAGTAACGAGCAGCTGCTTGCACTCGTTCTAGCTGGCAACTGTTACAACTGCTCGCATTTGCAGGACGCAAAAATAAAGGAAAAACGTACTCTAACGAGTAGCGAGTAAATAGCTGCGAGTAATGAGTAGCTTGTACTTGGTCCACCTCTTCCTTTAAACTAGTTTCAAATGCTTAACGCAAAAACAAATCAAAAAATTAACTTACTCTAACGAGTGACGATTAGCGATTAGCGAGCATCGAGCATTTGCTAGCACTCGTTGCAGCTGCCACTACTTGCAAATGCACGCAAAATAAAACAAAAAACTTACGCTATCAAGTGGCGAGTAGCAAGTAGCAAGTAGCGAGTAGCAGCCTGCACTCGCTCTAGCTGACAAGTGTTGCAACTACACAACAAGGCAAAAAACAAATCAACACAGTTAAGCGGGTGCGCGGGTCTCGCGTTGCGTCCGTGTTATTGAGGAGGGGATTCAAGGGTAGCTTTTGCTCTAGGCTCTAAGTACTTTGTAGTCAGGCGCTTTCAGAGAACGTCATGCACAATATACGAATACAAACTACGAATACTCCACTAAATATTATGTTCTTTTTTTTTTTTTTTTTTGTCCGCGTGTCTGTGTGTGTGCGTGTGTGTGTGGAATGTGTGTATGGGGTGAGTGGGGTGTGTGTTTTCAGTGTGTTTATGGGCATGGCTAGGGGCTTGGAGCTAATGTTACTTACAGGCCATAGCTAGAGTTGATGCACAACGAGGTAACCTGTACGGTGCGACGATTCGGCCCCGTTGTGAGGCAAACCAATTGGGATTGAAAGCCCGGCGGCTTGCGCTGAGCACCAAAACGCACTTTGAGCGTGCACTCCGTCTAGGGAATAAAACAGATTTTAATAGTTAAATATGCGTATAAACATAACTCAATAGGTTATATATGGGCAATTCCAGTCGTATATTTTTAAAATAAACAAATAAAATAAAGAAAACGTCGATATTTGGTTTCGTTTCGCTTTTTTTTCTGTGCCTTTCTATGCGATTCTCAACAAGTTAAAGCTTCAAAACGCGTTTCTAGTATATGAATATTGAATACTTCATCAGACCGAACAGAAAAGTCGATCTAGACATGTTCGTCTGTCAGACACCGTCGAACTTCGAAACTGCGGGAGCTAAAGACCTGAAGCCTGAAATATATATTCTTTTATTATATACTTCCAAGTAAAGCTCGAAGTTAGGAAGCTTGGGATGAGGGTTATCGCATAATAAACACAGATTAGGCACATGACACCTCTTCAAGACCTCAATGCACACATATGGCATATTTAAGTCCTGAGGTTTCTCTAAGAAAGTCTAGTATATGTAGGCTTCGTCTAGCTGTATTTGGAATTGCGCATATATCTAGTTATATGGACAGATTCTAGTTGGTACACACCTTATCCGAATCGCTGGATTCGGTTTTTTGCACCTGATGTCCGGTGAGGAAATCGCATTCGGGACTGGTGCCATAGATGTCATCAAAGTTCTCATAGAGTATTGGTATCTCCAGCACCAGCACCTCCGATGTGGACTCGACCTTGCGAAATTTGAACAACATTACCTGACCCATGGCGCCGGCAACGCATAAACGTCGCGACTCCGAGCATAGAAATATCAAATGCACCGCCAGCGGATTGTCGCTGTCCGCGTGGCTCACATGACGCGGCTTCTCAAACATTTTCGCCGTCTTCAGTTTGTACAAAATCTGTCAGAGATCAATACCATGCCGATTAAATTGATTGGATTAGCACAGAGAGTGAGAGTGAGTATCTCTATAGAGGCAGACCTGCAGTGTGCCAGCGCCCGAGTCCCAGAACTTGAGGCTGCCATCCTGATGGCCAGTGATGACAATTTCCGAGTAACTGCACGAGGCTGGTGACCATTCGCCGCCCGAAATGGGCCATTCGCGTTCCGAGAAGCCCGTCTTTTTACTTGTCGTTGTGCGACCAACCTGAGAGAGAGAGAGAGGGAGAGAGTGGGAGAAAGAGAGAGCGAGAAAGTCGGAGATACATTGGTAAATAATTGTTGAGGTTAAAATGAGGACATATACTTTATCCTCATGGCAAACTTCATGTTAGCTAACAAACAGTTAATTTGACTGTAAAGTTCGAAGCGTTCCTACTGAACCGTAAACTTAAGGCTCATATTTTATCCTCATGTCAAACTTCATGTTAGCTAACAATCAGTTAAATTAAAATTAAATATTAAGTTGTTTTTTTTTTTGTGTCAAACTTTATGTTAGGTCACATGCAGTTAAATTAAGTTTTAAGCCCAAAACTATCCTTTTGAAATCTAAAAAGGAACCATTTTTTTTTATCCTGATGTCAAATTTCATGTTAGCTAAGAAGCAGTTAAACTGAGTGTAAAATGCAGAACGATTCTACTGAAATGACAATTGGGACCCGATTTTTTGACCTCATGTCAAACTTCATGTTAGTTAACCAGCAGTTAATTTGAGTGTAAAGCTAAAAGCTAATACCAATTATTGTATCCTTATGGCAAACTTCATGTTTAATCGCACTTAAATCAAAAAAAAAAAAAAAGGTCCCAGTTCTTATCCTCATGTTAGCAAAGCTAGCAGCTAGCAGCTAGCTTGATTATTTATCCCCTGGTCGAATACTTACAGAATAGAAAGCAGGAACCAAATCCGATGGGCAATCGGTTAAATATGTGCAACATGTAACAGGTGATTCGTGTAAGTCCATTGGATAAGGCGATTCAAAACATGGAAAACCGGGCGTTAATAAGTCTATTAATACTAAGTCATATTGAAGCAGCACAGCTATCGCATATGGCTCCTGGGTTTCTGCAGAGAGAGAGAGAGAGAGAGAGAGAGAGAGAGAGGTGTTCCAGTTTTTGTTTTCTTTTGGATGTGATTCGACTAACCGCAGGGCCAGGGATTCTCGCAGAGTGTGATGAAATCGCAAACGGCATGCTCCATCTCCAAAACGGTTGTGGTCTTGCCCACCATGACTGTGATGCAGTTTGACTTTGAGCCCTTCTCCGATGGCATGCCACCGGAGAAAATTGTAAAGGTTTCGCTGAAAAATTCGAGCAAAACCAAAGTTGAGAGAGAGAGAGAGAGAGAGAGGCAGAGAGAGGGAGAGAGAGGGAGAGAGGTTACGACCTACCCAGTTGCGCTTGACTTCAAGTCAACTTTATAAATCGGTTTACATTTTTCCGCGTTGCCCTCCTTGTTGATTTTCGCTGTGTCATCGAAAAGAACTCATCAATTATTGGGGCCAGAGAGAGAATCGCCTTCCACTTACCATGCGGACAAACTTGAGACTGGGGCTTCGGCTGCGGCCTGGTCGGCCAGGAGCATATCGAGCCATCCGTGTGGGAGGATACAAAATATTTGCCCTCGTAATGCCAGGCCAAGGATTTGACCGCCTCGGCTGCCTGCCATCGTATCTCCGCGCACTTCACCTTCAGATCCCACAGCACAAGCAGCCCGCACTCAAATGCAATAAGCAACTGTTCAGCCATTCGGGATTGAAGGTTCATTAATAAATCATGTTTATCTATCAAGTTTTATGGCTAGCTAGCACTTTACCTTGTTTGCATCCAATGGATTATCACATAACGCAATCACAGCACCTGGATGACTAGTTCTAACCCTGAAAGCAATCAGAAATGTCATAAAAATAAATCGGAAAACACTTTTCGTATTTGCAGCTCGAGCGCAAGAAGTCGAATCGAAGAGAAGCATATTTACAGAGCTTCAACAGTTTATCAGTTAAGTTAATATGTCTGATACGTTAAGTTAGAGCCTTAACAGTGCGCTGTTAGTAGAAAGTCGGTAACTGTTAAGTTAATTTAGCTGGCTTCTTCACTTTATGTAGCTGTTATGGTAGGGTTGTGCTTTAACAGTGCGTTTTTAGCGGAAAGTCGTAAACTGTTAACTTTACACTACTGTTATGTTAAATATTTTAGCTTAGACAGTGTGCTGTAAGCAGAAGCTATTTATGTTAACGGCTCAACAACTTGCATTTTACCAGAGCCTCAACAGTGCGCTGTTGGCGTTACGTAGTTAAGTTAATATTTTCACTGCTATGTTAAAAAAAGAGCTTTAACATTGTGCTGTTAGCAGCAGGCATTAATGTTAATGTTTGGTTAAACTGTATTTAACGACTTAAAAAGGGTCATATTTCAAGAGCCTTAACAGTGTGATGTTAAAACAAAATCGTTAACCGTAAACTTCATGTAGCTTTACAGTGCGCTGTTAAGGTCCTAATAGCCATTCGCTGTTGATATATTACATTATATTACAGACTCGGTTAAAAATACGATAACATTTTTAACATCTACTGTTAAAATTGCTATTAGTATTGCTTTTACACCATGTTAGACTGTTACTGTTAATATCGCTTAACCAGCATGTTAGACTGTTACTGTTAATATCGCTTAACCAGCATGTTAGACTGTTACTGTTAATACTCACACTTCAATTGCTTTATTCCAGTTAATAATATATCCGCTAAGTGCAAATGTATCTATGTGAACGACGTGTATGTTACCCTTCTCGGTGCCCACGTACAGCCATTTGCTGCCGACGGGCAAATGTATGCAAGTGACGCTACGAATCGAAAAAAGAAGAAGAAATAGTTAGTGCTATATAAGTTGATTGATTGATTGATTTTGGGATTTAATTACCGCTCGCGCTGAAATTTGAGGCTCTGCACAATTAGCGGCGTCTTTTGGCGTATGCTCCACAAGTGTATGGTATCGTCGGCGGTGACGGTGACCAGGGCGCCCTCATTGACCAGAAATTGGGCAAAGAGCACAGCGCATTCGGATTCGCCCTCGTGTTTGGCATGCGCGTCGACGCCAGGTCGGCCCAAGCTAGAGAAAGGCATTGGGATAGATAAAAATTGGTTATCAAAAGGTATTCTAATTATGCTAAAATCGCTTTAAATGCTGTTAAAAGTGTTTTTTTTTTTGAGGCGCAGCCAACTTAATACGCCGCGGCGTTGCCAGATCGCTTAGGTAACGTATAAAGATAAAGAGCTTTAGGTAAGTTTAAGCATTAAGCATAAAACATTTAAGTGCTGCTTAAGTCACAAATTGAATGCTTTCGAGTGCTATAAAATATTGAAGCGCAGCCAACTTAATGAGCATATAACATGTCTTGGTGCTGCCAGATCGCTCGAGTAACGATTAAGGCTCAAACTGAAATCTTTAGGTGCAGTTTAAGGCATTTCAGATGCTTCAGATGCTTTTCTAGCTGCAGTCAATCTCGTGCTGCCAGACGGTTTTGGTAACGAGTCAAATGCTTGCCAGATCGCTTTAATAATGTATCAATGTCATTTAGTAGAGTTAAAGCTAGCGCAGCCAACTTAATGAGCACACAAAGTATCTTGGTGTTGCCAGTTCGCTCAAGTAACGATTTAGGCTCAAAAGATGCTTCAGAGCTGCCAGATTGTTTGACACAAGTGAAGTTCCAAGTTTCAGATCGCTTTAATAATTTATCAATGTCATTTGAAAGAGTTAAAGCTAATAAAAATATCAAGCGCAGCCAACTTAATGAGCACATAAAGTTTTCATGTTGCCAGATCTGTTAAATAACTATTAAACTGCATTTAATAGATTTTGCCCAACTGTTGTTAGCTAAAGAGCAATAAAAATAAAATGCTTTTCAGTATGCAATAACTTACATGCGTATATAGCCAGATTTATCACCAATCGCTAATAGTTTTTGTACTGGATCGAAGGCAAAGGACGTGGGTGAGTATGGAAAGCCATGGCGAAAGGTCTGTAAAGAACATATATGAGAAAGAATATATATATGCAAATAAATGAAGGGCACTTGGGAGAGGGTTCAATTTGGCATTTGCAGAGGACGTTGCTTGTTGAACGGCACTGTTATAGCCGCGTGTGTCTTATGATAGATTTAATAAAGCGCAACTACCAAATAAAACATCCGCTGGCTACAACAGACGTCAGTTTTTTCACAGTTAACAAAAATGTATTAGGCCTTACCCTTGCAGAAGCCTAGCATTATCTGGACATTAGCAAACTACCCTTCCAACTAAACTTGGCAACTTTCAAGATATTCCATCTAATCTATCTATCTAACAACAAATTTATATCAGAATTATATCACATAACTTCCCTAACGATCAAAAATTGTCTTGAGAAACGCATTCAAAGTCTCACAGCTATGAAAAGTTCAAGCGCAGCCAACTTAATGAGCCTACAAACTATGCCAGTGCTGCCAGATCGCGCAAGTAACGATTTACATTCCAGTGTTGCCAATTTAATAAGTTTTGTAGATATTTTCGATGTTTTCTTTTTTAAGATATTGTCTGCAAGGGTTTTACGGGTTTCGGGTTTTGGATTTCTTAATCTTAAATTCAATTTGCTTGAATTTATCGCTTACTTTTTTTAGTGTAAAATGATCGGCCTTCAATTGCTCGAGTATCTCCTGCTCCTGTCGTATGGCTTGCGGCTGTACGCTTTGTCGAAATCCATCCAGAACTCCTTTAAATGTGAACTTTTTCATTTTTCTAACATGAGTCTCCCACCGCTAATGCCGCCGCCGCCGCCGCCGCCGCTGCTGCTGCTGCTGCTGCTGCTGCTCCTATTTTATTGGATGCAGCAAATGGGTTTTATGGAGCAGCTTTTTTGCTCTTGCTGCTGCTGCTGCTGCTTCTTCTTCTTGTCGCGAGTATAGGTTTCTGTAGAGGTTCGGGACTTGGGAACGTCTTTTAAAACTTGCTCAAATTTGCAGTTTTGGTTTTTTTTTTTAATTGTTTCTCTTCTGATTCGTTTGATTTATTTAGTTATTGGGCTTTGTTTTTTTTTTTTTTGGTGTTTGGGAAGTGAAACTAGGTTAGCAATAGTCGAATTAAGAGCTGTAATCAACGCGAGAGCGGGACAAAAAGTGAAATGCATTAGTTGAAAAACTTTTGTTGCATGTAGCTCTCTAATGGTTGCACACACACACGCACACACACACACACACACATGGACACACACTACAAATGGTGTCTAACAATCTGATGATGCAATAGCAAAACCCACACTCACACACACACACACACTTGGAACACAATTGAACGGAATTGCGCTTCGCTCACAAAAAGCAAGCCACAAAATTCACAAAATCGTTAGCATAGTTTTTAGGGCGCATTAAGGTAAGGCGCACACAAAGTATAGCCCACTTTTCGGGGCGCCCCATCAAAATGCACTTTTCCAATTTGTCCACAGGGAAAGTAACTATTTCAAATAGTTGGAGAACTTTCGAATAGCGAGGACTAAACTGTTTGCAAGCTTTCAGATTTATGGCTGAAATGTAAATTGATGTCATTTGAGTGAGATTGTCTGATTGACTGACTGGCTGATTGATGCTAGAGCTAAGCAGCTGCAGTTTTTCTGTAGTTGTCTGTTTTTATAACGTGATTTTGAAAGGCAAGATACAATATACAAGATATCTTTGTGAATTCGGATTCAGTTGAGTTGTTTCACGTGTTTCGAAACATTCACTTGCCTAAGTGAAAACTCGTGTCATTAGCTACAAACTCATTTTGGGGCATAGAAAATTGCATCAACTCTCGGATAGGCAACCGCTAAAAGCGGCAGAAAATTGTATTGATTTGTAAGCTAAGCAAATATTTCTATAGACTGGCAAAAGCCAGGTAATAGTTAACAGTTAATAATAACTGAAAATTGATTTAATACGAGCTTATTGCCTTACACTAACTTTCAGATTTATGTCTTAAAGTGATTGAGAGAGCTCTTCAGTTTTCTGAGTCATCTTATGAATAGTTAACAAAATGCATTGGTCCAGTTTAGCTCAGCAATGAAAACAAATGTGCTTCATTAAAATGGAAATAGGCAATCAATTAAATCGTCTAACGATCTGATAAGAACAATAACGTTAACGACGGCTTTGTCGCCTGGCACAAGCCGCGCTCGAGTGTCATCTTCATGTTCAATGCAATGGCCGTTGAAAAGGTGCTCGCTATAAAACGAGCAGCGCCGCTTTAGTTTTTAGCAAGTGCGAGCGAGCTGGCAATAAAGAAATGGCAATGAGGGATGGTAATGAGGTTACTGAGTGTGTGTGTGTATTGGTGTGTGTGTGTGTGTGTGTGTGCGATAAATGCGGCTGTGGGCAGTGTCAAGAGTCAAATGTTAAATGGATATAATTGAAAAACGCTGTTGCCCCATTATGTTGCACAACACACACACACACACACACACATTGGAGACCTATGGCAACATATAAGCTCAGTATATGGGTTATAATTGTATAAATGTACATATATATATATATGTGAGTGTAAGTGTGTGTGTGTGTGTGTGTGTATGTATTTGCACTTATTTTTGGGATGGCACACAAATCGATTTTTCGCACACTCATCGCACGTCAACGTTGACGTCGACGTCGACGTCGTTGTCGCTGCCTTTTCTTATTTGCAATTGTTTACGCTTTGTCAAACAAACGAATAATCACACACACACACACACACACACATGCACATAAGCGCTGACTGTGTATTGTGTATCGCCAGGACACACGAGCGCGCAACAGTAGAAGGAAGAAAAAGTGAAAAGCAAATCGCTGGCATACTTTAAATTTAATTTGCGCAAACAAAAGAGCACAAGCACACACACACTCACACACACACACACACACACACTAAGAGGCTGGACACAAGCAGGAACAACAACAACAACAAAACACACGGCGCCTGACCGACGACAACGCGCCGCTGGTCTGTGCCTCCGTGTATGTGTGCGTGTGTGTGTAAGCTGCCTAATGATGATTAAAATGCCATCGCTTGTTGTTGGTTGTGCAAACAGCTCTTGGCGCTGGGAGGCTGAGCACACAAGCTCTCCCACTCTCGCCCACACCCTCTCTCCCGCTCTCTACCTCTCTCTCTCTTATATGTATGTATGTAGATGTGTGCACGTATAGATAACCTCGATTTACAGATTTTTCGCACACATGCACACAAATAGCTGTACGTTTTTTCTTGTACTTTTGTTGGTGTCTTTCTGTGCTGCTTGCTTGTTGCTACTCACTTGGATTTACTCTAGGTTTTTGTTTTTTTTTTTTGATTTATGTACGCTTTGGCGCCTGATGCCTGCACCCATCAAACTTGCCCGCGCCCTTGTCGCGCGTTTTTCTATTCTTTTTATCTTTTTTCTGACAAACAACAATAACAAGGCACACGCAAAAAATTAATAAAAAAAAAAACAATAAAAAAAAAAATAAATGAAACAGTCAATTTTCGTTTTCAGCCAAGTTTAGCGCAATTTCAATGTTTAGTATTAGTAGCAGTATTTTAGTGCTTTTCGTATTTGGATTATCTTTAGCATATATTTAAGTATTTTTCGCACTAATAACAAAAATATGTGTATCAATTGATTTTTCACTAGAAAAAGCCACACTCGCACACACGCGCGCACGCACACACATGCAGGCAGAGACGAGACAACGACAATAACGGCACATACAAAAAAAAAAAAAAGAAGAAACAACGTAGACGGAGTCAAAGTCGAAGTCGGATACACGGCGGATATGTAAGACGAGACAAAATGCTGCTGGTTAGCTGGTTAGTTGGCTACTGGAGCTGCTGCTGCTGCTGCTGGCGCTTTGGCTGCTGCTAGCGCTGCTGCTGCTGCTGCCGCTGCTGCTGCTGCTGCTGCTGCTGCTAGCGCTGCTGAAGCTGAGCTCAGTGGCGTCGCTTTGGTCGTGTTTGTAAAGGCATTTTTTGCACCTTGCTTGGCGCACGCGAGGACAACGTGAGAGCGCACGAGCGCGCTGTCAACCCTGATGAAGCACGTTCGCTCTTTAACTTACGCTCTCTCCCTGTCTGTCACCCACAACAGCTGCACGCGGGCGCTTCCCACTCACGCACACACATACACTCTCGCTCTCTCTTTCTCTCTCTCTCTCTCTCTCTCTCTCTCTCGTTAACAATTGCGCGCTATTTGCTTGCGTTGAGACATAACAAAAAATTTACTGTTGCATAGCGCGGGGCGCGGAGCGCTTTTTATTACAGTTAGTCGCTGTTGTTGCAATCTTTGCCTGCAAATGGCACAATTTGCAAACGTTTTGCCACATTCTTTGTAATTTATGTGCCATGTGTAAGTGTGTGTGTGTGTGTGTGTGTACGTGTGCGCGCACGTGTGTGTGAGAGTGTGAGTGCTCGTAGTAGCTGCGCATTGCGCATGCTTACGCTAAGAGGCGCCCCGTCGTGTCCTAGCAGGACGTTGGGTCGCACACAATGCGAATCGTGGTGAAACCGTTTTTTGCGCGCGCGGTCACATGACACGAATCCCATACACACTCACACACACTCGCACACACACACACGCACGCACGCACACAGGGACACACAAATCTGTTGAGGTAGCAAGCAAAAAGCAAACAAGCCCCTCCCCCACCCCCAGCTACTGGCAATAGGCTTTGATTTTGTTTAAATTATATATGAGCGTGTGTTGCTTTAGTTCACATATTTATTGCACGCACACACGCACGCACGCACACACACAGTCACATGCACACATGCACATTCAGAACAATTATAAGCATTTACGTTAGCGAAACATTTGTGTAGAAGGAAACGTTGCACGTTATTTGGCCAAAAGGAAAGTCTAAACTGAACATCCGCGTTGCGCTCAACACTTTTGCTGCTGCTGCTGCTGCTGCTGCTGCTGCTGCTGATGTGTGTATGTGTATGTGTGTGTGCGTGTGTGTGCCGCGCAGTTTGAACGTGTATGTATATGCCCAATTAGAGAGGAGCGCATGTCGCAAACGTTTGCAATCGTGACGAGTCACGAGTCTAGAAATCTAATTAAACATAGATATATATATCTTTATATAACAATGTATATATAATGTTATATATATTAAGAATATATTTGTCATTTTTAATCAAATTAATAATGTTGAAAATCCAATTCTTTGGAAATTGTTTCCAGCTTCAAAAAGATACATAACAACTTATATAAACATATATTCAATTTAACTATTGCTGCTGGATTTGAACCAGCGACTGATCACTTGACCAAATAGACATTTGCCGCTGAGTTTGAAGTTTATGAGTTGTTTTATGCAAAGTTCGACCCGAATGGAAGCTTTAGTTTAAATGTCAGTTTCATAGTCGTTTAAGCTCTACTTTGATCGCCTTCTATTCACTCGGGGCTAAATCTTTAACTAGATTTAAATAAAAGCTTTCATTGTTAATGCAAGTTACTTAAAGTAACCCCCAAATGGGAAAAAACTATTTTTTACAAATAAAATAAATATTCAAATACAAACGACGCTTCAAATTTGAAAGCTTCGAATGTAACGAAGCTCCCAACTTTTAGAATTTCTATAGCATGCTTATGTACACATATTCAAGATTTCTACAGAATGTGTTTAAAATCTTTGTCGCAAATTTTGACTTTACTAAATTTTAATATTTTACAAATTCGAATCAACTCAAGATCCGTTTCAATAAACGAGCAAGCCCCAGATAAAATAATAATATTAAATATAATTAATATAGACAAAAATTAAATGAATATTCGTATTCTGATTGGATTGAAAATCATCCATCTCTATGCCCAATACACACACGCAGCATACACAATTGGTCAGTTTAAAATAAATAATATATACAAAAATTAAATGAATATTCGTGTTCCTATTGGATTGAAAATCATCCATCTCTATGCCCAATACACACACACACACGCATACATACACACTTGGTCAGCTTGGCAGCAGTTATGCAAAGCAGCGTCTCTTTGGTGAGCGTCGCGTCGCGTCGCGTCGAGTCGAGTCGCTTTAGGGTTGCCGCAGAGCAGAGCTTTGATTTGCGTTCACCCTGTCTCTAGGCCTAGTGCGCAATTTGGGCCAAGCGGCAATCCTGAAGCCATGGCCTGGAATCGATACTTGTTGTCCTCACACACACACACACACACACAGGCACACACTCATCAAAAATTTAATCAACCCAAATGTAAATACACGCATACAAACACGCGCACACATAATAGTAAAAAATTTGCATTGAAATTGTAATGAGTTATGCCGTTAAATGTGCTCCACTCCGCAGCCGCTCAGTCGCTTAACAGTTAGCCGAGGGCGGCCATATTAATAACAACTCTCTCTCCCCCATACACAGCAATACACGCATACACACCAGTATGTATACACTCGACCCATTAACACACAGAAAAGTATGCAATAAAAAAATGGCCAAGCTCTTGCGTCATATGCCCAGGAATCATCTTGGAATCGTGTTTGCAAATACGCACACTAACACACACGCACGCACACAATTTATCATCCCAATAAGAAACTTGTTGGGCAGGCACGCGCGCGTCAGCCACCACCAGCAGCAGCGGCGGCGGCAGCGGCAGGCGCTGTCGCCGTCGCCATCAGTTGGCGGTCTGTTGATAGCAATATGAGGGCGCCATAAACAACAAATGCGCTGGTGGTGGCAGCCCCACAACCATACCACAACCTCCATTGTTTGCGTGAGTGTGTGTGTGTGTGTTGAGCGAGATTACAAAAAGACTTCATCATTTTCGTTTAAGTGATTCATTGGTCAGTTAAATAGTTTTTATGATGCTGCGCGCAATGACGCCGACGCCGACGCTGACGTTGACGACGCAGCTGCTGCGCACACACACTACGCCAAAGCATGTTGTCATTTTTATCAGCATATGCATGTACCTATACACACACACGTACACATGTGCATGAGTATTGTACAATTTGCAAACACAAAAAAAAAAGAGAAGAAAAAAAGTAAAACGTTGACGCTGCAAACATAACATCATCAGCGAACAAAAACAACGACAACAACAACAACAACAAAAACGTACAAATTCCATTTCACAAAATACATTCAGACACCCCCACAGAAAATGCGCCCACCTGTTTCATTGCGTTTGGCACTGCGTTGTATATATATATACACTTATATAGAGATATATATGTGTGTGTTGACATCTGCACGCGTGGCCAATTAATTAATGCATTGCGTCGCAATTGTTGTTACGCGTATTGCAATTTTCGCACCTGAATTTCAACGCGCAGAACTTTTTCTCTTTTATACTTTTTTTTTCTTTAATTTTTTTTATTGCTCTTACGTTAACTTTAATCGTGTCGTGTGAAGCAACTTCATCGAACTGAGCCACCAAGTAAACAAACGTAATTTGCGCAACGTGAAGCTAACATAGGGCTGTTAACGCTGACAGCTTCGTAAGCTGCAATATCTGCACTGCTACCGCCAATCGGAGCACTTTTGCGTAAAATGCAAAACGTTCATGTAAAATGCGTAAATTACGCACAAAAGGCAACAATATTTCTGTTAAGTACAGTAACAGCAACGCAAAAATCAGCGGACCTAACGCAAAAATGAGCCGCAGATTCTGTTAAAATTTGTACATTTTAAAAGAAAACTTGATTTGAAGACATTGAAGACAGAAAATTGTTGATTGGAAAATAAATTTCATTTTAGTAACTCAATTCATAAGACAGCAAAAATCGATTTAAAATCAAATGTTAAGTTAATATTAAAAAATTATTTTTCAAATGTAAAAATAACATTTTTTAAGTAAAATTAGAAATTATTAAAAAAAATCAAATTAAATTAATGTAGTTGCAGAACAAATGGGAAAAATCACGAATAAAATGCCATCAAGAATCGTTTTAGTTTGGACAATCAAAAAGGGAGTTTTGTAATTAAGGGCATTTATTAGGAATTTGGGAATTAGGGGAGTTACCTATTGGATCTTTCTACCCAATTCTCGCCAAAATCAGTCCATTTTTCTATCTAGAGCCTTGCGCATTGCTTGTCTTGAAAATCTCGAAAACGATCGGATCATAAGCACCGAAGTTAACAAAGAAATTTCATGCATATTTTTACCGAACCGAAAGGGAAGGCGATATAATTACATGCTTGTTCAAAGTATTGAAAATATGAAAATAATTCGAGCATAATCGAGTACAATGCAGATTTATAAAACTTGGTTAATACACACAATATGCTTATTTACATAGACATAATATAAATTGCTATATATATATGGATATATATACATATGTATATGTATATGTATATGTATATACGATTATAAAAGTGTACAATTAATGCGGTTTGAGCTTAAGCTAGGATTGGGAGCCAAGCGAACTGGCATTAACGGGAGCCACGCAGCGCCCGATCAATTCGAGATGAGTATATTTGGCTCAATTGAGTGGAGGACATTGAAGCCCTTGTGTAGGATGCAGGTGCGCAGCACGCCGCAGGCGACCAAAAAGTGAGAGAACTGCAAAGACAGCAAAAAATATTAGTTACAAGTACAAAAAATTGCTCTAGTCGAAAGGGCCCGACTAGGTATACACCAAACCTATAGACTAGGCTAAATAGAATCCCAAATAAATTCGGCTCCTATAGTCCGATCTTTGCCAGATTTGGCAGAGCTTAAAATTAAAGCTTATATGCTGCTAAGCGCAAGGCTTTGCCTTTTGAAATTGTGTGCAGCAATGCAGAAAGTTGAATATTTCCAATCTGTCTAATCCGTAAACTATCTACTATATATATATCTACCTAACTATGGCATCTGCCATATATATATCTAGCCACAAGTGTGTTATGTGTGATCAAGAACTCATATGCCTTATGGAATCGATGAGGCTTCCTTCTGCCTGTTTTACCTACAAGTGCCCTCTGCTTAAACGATTTCAGTTTTTGTCCAGCTTCAAGTACAAACTGACCTCGACGGCGTGCTGATGAATATTGCTGACACAGACGACAATGCGTTGGCGCAGCTGCGCCTCCAGCTGCGGCACTTGCAGCGCCTCGAGACGCTGCTCGCCCAGCTGCACGGTGGCAAAGGGTATATTGATGCTGTGCGGCACATGGACGCGTCCGTATTCGACAACGCTGCGCAAATCGATGAGGGCCAGCTGCTGGGGCGTCTGCATCAGCAGCTGATGTACATCCTTGGCGCTAATGCGTGGACACTGCTCCGACTGCAGATGGCGCAGCTCCACATCCGCCAGCCCAATGTCCAGAGCATGCGTCGCCTGCGTCCGCAGCGCGTGCTGGCGATGCGTGATGCTCTTCGGCGTGCACTCGTACATCTTCTGCGACTCGATCACACAGCTCTCCATCACAATGTCGGGCAGGTCGGAGAAGAGCAGTATGCACTCGTTGAACCCGGAGCTGAGCAGCGTGCTCTTCAGCTGCTTCAGTATCGCGACGCCAATGAACAGCGGATACGAGCTGTCGCCCAGCATCAGCTTGTCCCACAGATGCAATATCTTATGCAGCGGAAATACATCTGCATAAAAAAAGAGAAGCCATTTGAATACATGTATATATAGATGCATAGTTAACTGTGTGTTCCGGCTGACTGACTGATTGACTGACTGACTGATTGATTGATAATCCACGAACAGCCCAAGGCAACATAAATGGGGCATTCCACGTGCAGCTGTGGAAAATTGGTGGAAAACTGTTGTGTGAAACTGTACATTTGATTACCAGCCGATTTGCCTAAAACTCATTTTCAAAGTTCCTTAAGAAAAATAAATTTTTAAAGTTTTCACACTTTTCGCAAATTCACCCCTTGGTGAAAATGGGGTGAAAGATGAGAAATATTGAGTTCAAAGATCTTTGTGAAAATAAATTTGAGACGTGTTTCACATTTATCCGTCTGGGGGAAATATGTTACAAAATGTTGCATTCCACTTATATTTCACCATTTCATCTAAGTGGAAAATTTTGCATTCTATCAACATTCCATCTGCGTATTCCACCTTTTTATCTGGGTGGAATATGTTACAAATAGTTGCATTTCCTTCAACATTCCGCCATTCGGCCAATATTCCACCATTCCATCTGGGTGGAAAATGTTGGATTCTACTAATGTTCCACTATTCCATCTGCTTTAAATATATTGCAAAAAGTTGAATTTCATTCAACATTCAGCCATTCCATCTGGGTATTCCACCAATATTCCACCTTTCCACCTATATTCCACCAAAGCAGGTGAAATTACTAAAACCACGTATTAAGGCGTGAAGTGCGCGCCGTCCATCAGTCAGTCAATCAGCTGGTGAATCAGTCGAACAGGACACACAGGATCTACATACGTGAGAACATGGTCAAGAACCAGGGTATGGCGAACAGCTCCGGGATGAAGTTAATGCTGGCCAAGTGCTGCGCCAAGAGGGGCTCATGGAACGCGCTCAGCTGTGAAAATTTGCTCAGATATTCCTTAATAATAGCCGAGTTATCCTTCAGGAAAAACCACTGCAGATACTTCGGTATGAAACGGTACAGACTCAGAAATGCGAGCTCTCAGAGAAGATTACAAGAGAGATGATCAGATTATTATGCCTAGAAGAGAATTGCAATTGAATTGATACCCTCATTGTTGAAATTGAGATAGAGAAAGGGCGCGGTCAGCGAGTCGAGTCCCTGCCAGTAGACATACTGCGGATGGGCCGTCACCCAGGCCTTGAGCAGGCGCTTCAGCTTCCGATGGCCGTCCGGCGAGGAGAGCAGCTCGTCGTACTGATGGCAGCGCGGTATGTCCACCTCGATCTGGCGATCCGTGCTGGTCGCCGTAAACTTGTCGATTTTCGCATAGCTCGCATTGGGCAGCACGCCCAGCAGGGCCGCCCAAATGGGGCCGCGCAGCAGCGGTGGTATATCAATGGCCGCCTCCCGGTGCAGCTGCTCGGCCGTGTGCGGATAGCCCTGGAGCAGCCGTGTAAAGAGACGGACGCGCCGGAATTGATACTCAATGTCGCGTTCGCGTATGAGCAAAGGCAGTTCTTGCTGTTGTAGCTGCTGCTGCTGCTGCTGCTGCTGTTGCTGCTGCTGCTGCTGCTGCTGCTGCTGCTGCTGCGGCTGCAGGCGTTGCGCGTGCAGCAGCGGAAAGTAAACGCTGGCCGGCAAGCGGCTGAGTCGCTGCAGCAGCGGCTGCAGCTTGAGCAGCACCACACGCTCGTCCATCAGATGCGATTGGCTGCGCGGCGGGCAGACGCTGGCGCCGCTCAGTCGAACAATTTGCGGCAGGGCCAAGATGGGCGCCTCGCTGCGTATGAGTCCCTCCTTTTTCAGTTCCGCCTGCACATCCCCGCCGGCCAGCTGCCACAGGTGATAGATTTGCGCCAGCGGACAGCGCAGCAGCAGCAGCGGCAACGACTCCACGGCGGCCGGCTGCGCTTGCCCATCCACGCCCAGCTGTGCGAAGCAGGCGTGCTGCAGCAGCTCGGCGGGCAGCGGTCGCTGTGCCGGCAGCACGCTCAGACAACGCTCGAGCAGCTCGCGCACGGCGAGCGGCAGCTGCTGATATCGCTCCCAGCGCTGATGTTCGCGCGCTATTTTCTCGACAACGCCGCCGGTGGTCGCGTTGCGCGCAAAGGCCAACAGCTTCCAGGCAATGTTGCTCAGCTTGAGTTTGGGCCAGAGCTCCGTTTGCAGCAGCTGCTCCAGCAGCAGCATGGCCCAGGCCCAAATATCGCTCTTGATGTTATCGTTGGCGCCAAGCAGACGCTCCGGCGCCATATAGCGTATATTGCCAATGGGAAAGGGCACATAGGCGCCGCCCTTGGTCATATAATGCATGCCATAATTGAAGAGCTTGACGCGCACAGCTCCCGCGCGGCTCTCCACGAGTATGTGACGCGGCTCCAGATTGTGCACGACCAGCTTGTGTCCGTGCAGCACATTCAGACCGCTGGCCACCTGCTGGAAAATGCACAGCATCTGTGTGAGGGTCGTCGGCGCTTGCCGCTTCACGTGCTCCTCCAGCGTGCAGCCCATGTACTCCGAGACCACAATGGTGCGCTCTAGAAATAAGAAGACACTGGATTAAATTGTATACATGGCAGGCGTGGGGATGCAGTTGGCCATTGTGATTCCTGTGTTTACCATGCTTGCTGCGCACCACGTCCAAGTACTGACACAAATGCTCATGCTGCAGCTCCTTGAGCCGCTGGGAACGCCCCAAAATTGCTATCGAATTCGGCGTCAGGGGCAGGCCATTGCTGCCGCAGACATCGCCCGGATGCAGTTTGGCAAAGAAGGTGATGGCGCAGAGGCGTCGCGTCTCCGTCGAGCCGCCAGTGGCCATTTGGGTGGCAGGCGCTAATCAAAACACACAGCCACGGGGCCTGTGTAGCCAAAGGGCAGCAAAATTATTTGCCACTCATCAGCGCAATCAGCTGTTACGTGCAGCGTTATCGTTATCGATAAACAGCATTCATTGTCAAACACTGCTTGACCATTGCGCAACACTGCAACAAGTTTGTTTATGCTGATGCACTAACAGTGTGACCCCCAAGACTTTCACAAGTTATATGAAACGCACTCAATTATTAATGAACATTTTTTAAAAATATAGATAAACAATTAATTATTAGTAAAATATATTTATATTTTATTTGAAAAGTAATTGCAGTAATTGCTTGTCCTTTATGCTATTTTGATTTTTTTGTTGAGTCTAGAACAATTGTCTCTTGCCACCATGTGGTAAGAGTATTCAATATTCACCATGCTGCCATTTGCTGCAGCTACTTGGTATATTTTTGTTGTTGTGTTTGTGTTTGTGTTTTGTTTTTATTGCGCACTCGAAATAGTTTCCATTTCGTTTTGTATATAAAAAAAAAGGCGTTGATATGGCAATTTTGCAGCAGCTTGAGCGCAGTTAGTCGTCAACGGCGCCATATCGAGTGCGCGCTCCGCACTGCCGCGAACTGGCAAACAATTTGAGAATTCTGTCTGAATTAGACTTGAATTGCGCTTCGCAACGTTGTCACAAGCATGTCGTTTCTGGTTGAGTATACGGAGCCCCATTGGCGGGATTTGGATATGCGCGCCCTGGGCGCCGACGAGGCCTACATGTATTTGCAATCGGAGCATGCGGAGGCCAGCTATCTATATACCCTTTCCGATGAATGTTATACGGTATGTCAACACAGTTTCCCGCCACATTGCAGTTAAAAAGCTTGCTGTTGTTTTTGCAGTGTCCGTTTACCAAAGTGAAAGCTCTGCCCGCCGCTGGCTCGCTGCCGCTGGAACCGTTAAAGCTCAGCACCGCATACCCGTTGAGTTTCAAAATTTATGCACACGATCAGGGTCACTATGCCTACGAGAATGTGTATGTGTTGCAATCGGTGTGTGCGTGTGTGTGTGTGTGTGCGCACGTGTGCGTGTGTGTGTCTTACTAGGTTCTAGAGTTGAGCGCGTTTCGTGTTTTTGTCGTGACACGATGCAAGCGCGTGATCGTGTTCAGGAAAAAAAGGGATTTTTAAACTGATCTAATGAGCTTTTTGAATCATTCTGAGTTGAAATGTAGTTGATATTGCTTTTTATCAAGCTTAGAAAAGGAAAGTACGCTAAATATTATCGGTTAAATGTTACAAAAGCTCTAAAGATAATGATAAATGTTCGTTTAAACTAAACTATCGAGTCCGGCTTGAAAGTTGAATTAGCTATATATATCGTGTCTAGATCGAAGACCATATTTCCAAAATTTTGTCTTCTGTTGGTAACGTGTTGCCATCTCTACTACGCTCATATGCTATCTGCATATGCATATATAGTATATACATACATACATATTTATATGGCTCCAGTTGCAATTATATTATCATGACATCTGTTTACACGCTATTCTTATTAGTGTGGGCGTGTGTATATATGTGTGTGTGTGTGTGCACTTTATTCACTTGATTTCTCTTTTATGCGCTTCTCCTCTTTCCACACCCCCGCAGCTCATCTTTGTGCGCGCTGCGTCGCAGCGATCTTCAAGAATTTGGCGTATATAACCTCACACTGCTGGCGAATGGCAGCTGCAGCTTTGCCGTTGACAAGCCCGGCGTGCCCATTAATTACGGTAAGTGCCGATTTCCTCCGTTAGCCAATCTAATCGCCATTATCATCAAAATATCATCTATAATGTAAAAGCTTAGGCAGCATATTGAGGGTTTTGTTGTTGTTGTTGTTGCTTAGATCAAAAGTCGTACAGTATTCAGTCGATAATAAGAACATTGAGAATTAAGAATTGGATGATTAGTCATTCTCAATGTTCAATCTATATTTGTTCTTATTTTCGACAAATGCTTTAAACATTTTTTCTCAGCTTTGAGTATATATAGTATAGTATATTATATCGGCTGCCAATTTGCGAGTGACTACTGTAGCACAAATTTTTACAGATTCAGCTAAATTGGGCTTAATGTTGGGGTTTTTTCCCAGTTTCTCGGAACGGTCTGTTGTTCGTTTGTAATTGGAATTGGAATTTTCATACATATGGTTATAGAAAATATTCAGGGAATGGTTTTTGACATACAAGGCATACGACGCTACCTTTTAAGGCGAGTCTATTCCAAATTGTGGCGAGAATGGGGGAATGGCTCCAAAAGTGGGTTTGTTTTCAATCTGCGCACATTATTCGGGAACGTACCAAGTTTGGCGTATATAGCATTTATGAGTTCTGCTTAAAAGATCTAGGCTTAAAATCGATTTTTATCGATATCGAAATGGTCTGAGATTACTCTCTCTCTCTCTCTGTCTCTATCCCTCAATATTACTCTCTCTCCCTATCTCTGTATCTCTATACATTTCTCTCTCTCTCTCTCTCTCTCTCTCTCTCTATCCCTCTATCTTTCTCTCTACCTCTCTTTCTCTCGCTGTCTCTCTTTTTCTTAGCCTATCTCCTTTTCTGTATCAACCGTGGTCTATTTTACAATTCTCTCTTGTGCTGTGTCCTTAAACGTTTTACAAGCACTTTAGGTTTTAGTACAGGCTTAAACATTTTAACCGATTGGCGACAGATGATATGGTATGATTCTTAAACGTTTTACTGGCAGACTTTTAAGGCTCCCCTTATCATATTCGAATTCCTCGATTTGTTTCTCCCTATGGTGATTGAATTCCTCAATTCATCTCTCCTTTTGATATTTGAATTCCTCGATTCGTCTTTCTCTATGATTCCTTAACTCGTAAACGTTTAACTGGCAGAGCAGGCACACGTGCTAAGTCTGTCTTTATGAAATTTAAATATCTTGCCTTGTAAACGTTTTACTGGCAGCGCTGCCACTTGCTGAGTCTGTCCTTATGATTAATTAATCGATATGTCTCTCATTATATTCGAATTCATCGATTTATCTCTCCCTAAGATATTTAAATTCCTCGATTCGTAAACGTTTTACTGGCAGCGCTGAATTCCTCGATTCGTCTCTCCTTATGATATTCGAATTCCTCGATTACTGGCAGCGCTGAGTTCCTCGATTCGTCTTTTCCTTTAATATTTAAATTCCTCGATTCGTAAACGTTTTACTGGCAGCTCTGCACACGTGCTGATTCTGTCCTCATGATATTCGAATCCTCAATTCATCTCTCTCTAATATATTTAAATTCCTCAATTCGTAAACGTTTTACTGGCAGCGCTGAATTCCTCGAATCGTGTCTGCTTATGATATTCGAATTCCACGATTCGTCTCTTCTCCTATAATATATAAATTCATTGATTCGTAAACGTTTCACTGGCATCCATTTAATTGACATACTGTACCTACTCCTTCAGCCTTCCTGTCCGTCTTTGTGCTGGTGGCAGCGCTGGTAATCCTGCTGAAGCTGGTCAGCTGTGCCTGGAAGCGTTACCGCTACGATGAGGCTGCCGCCGTGGCGGACAGCATTGGGGATGCCGCGGCGAAGGCGACGCAGCGCAAGCGGCTGCGCAGTCTGGACACGTTTCGAGGGTAAGCGAATACCCTGTAAAACTAAATAACCTGTTTAACAGACTTGCTTTGGCCTTTGTTGCAGCCTGTCCATTGTGCTGATGATATTCGTGAACAGCGGCGGCGGCGGCTACAGCTGGATTGAGCACGCCGCCTGGAATGGCCTCCATCTGGCCGATCTAGTCTTTCCCAGCTTCCTCTGGATCATGGGCGTTTGCATACCTCTCTCGATAAAGGCGCAGCTGGGGCGTGGCATTAGCAAAGCTCGGATTTGCGGACGCATCATTTGGCGCTCGTGCAAACTGTTTGCGATCGGGATCTGTCTCAATTCGACGAATGGCCCCCAGCTGGAGGAGCTGCGTCTGATGGGCGTGCTGCAGCGTTTCGGCATCGCCTTCCTGATTGTTGGCCTGCTGCATACCGTGTGCAGTCGGCGGGATCAGCTCAGTCCGCAGCGCGCCTGGCAGCGCGCCATCTATGACATCTGCCTGTTCAGCGGGGAGCTGGCCGTGCTCCTGGCCCTGATTGCCGCCTATTTGGGGCTCACGTTTGGCCTGCCCGTGCCGGGCTGTCCGCGCGGCTATCTCGGACCCGGCGGCAAGCACAACAATGCCGCCAATCCCAATTGCATTGGCGGCGCCGCCGGCTACATTGATCGCCAGGTGCTGGGCAATGCCCACATCTATCAGCATCCGACGGCCAAATATGTGTACGATGCAACCGCCTTCGATCCGGAGGGTGTCTTTGGTAAGTTCAGGGGGAACCGGCTTTTCCACATCCAACTCACACTTTCTTCTCCGTTCTTCCTTTGCAGGCTGCCTGCTGAGCGTGGTGCAGGCGCTGTTGGGCGCCTTTGCCGGCGTCACGCTCCTGGTGCATGCCACGTGGCAGGCGCGACTGAAGCGCTGGCTGCTGGGCGCCACGCTCCTGGGCCTGCTGGGCGGCGCTCTGTGCGGCTTCTCCAGGGAGCAGGGCGTCATACCGGTTAACAAGAATCTGTGGTCGCTCTCGTTTGTGTTCGTGACCGTTGCCCTGGCTCTGGTGCTGCTCTCGCTGCTCTACTATGTGATCGATGTGCGCCAGTTGTGGTCCGGCTATCCGTTCACCGAGTGCGGCATGAATGCCATCATCATGTATGTGGGCCACACGATTATGCACAAAATGTTGCCCTGGCATTGGCGCATCGGTGCGATGAATACGCACTTTCTGCTGCTGCTGGAGGCCGTGTGGAACACGCTCATCTGGGTGGGCATCGCTCTCTACCTGGACGCGCGACAGTTCTACTATAGTCTCTAAACCGTTTGTCGAATTTGTCAATTAAATAACATATGTTTCTCCCATGTGAACTTTATCTCAATCTGGCTGGAGCGAACTTCATCTATAGATGCCCCAATGGCATGCTCATAATATATTATTACCATATATATATATGTATATATATATATAGTATATCGGAGCAGTTGCGCGATTAATTACATTCTCAACTATGACAGCAAAGTAGTTGAAATACCCTTCAGATCTATTTCTATGCTCGACTGACTAATTCTGTGGCAACTATATAATATAGTGGTTCGATGTGGACAGGGATTTGCCTCTATATGAAGTGAAGCTTGCTGGAATCTTGCGTAACTAGTTTTTCGGGGGTTGCCTACCTTTAAGGGATCCATCTATAAAGGTCTGCACCCGGAAAAAAGGCTGACTGAAGCATGCTTTGAACTAGCTTCCTGCCTTGAGGCACGGTCCACATTTTCTACATGCAGGAACGCAGCTTTTGGTTTAAGCCACTGAAAATATTTTATACATTTTAATTAAACAATTCTATGTGAATTTATAATTGCTAAAAATGTTGCAAGCCTTACCGTTTCCATCCAAAATTGGCATCTTCCCAAGAGGGTTAGATAAAATAAATGGTTGTGGCCCACTTTTCGGGTTTCGCTTCAATAAATAGCATAAAATTAATTGAAATTTCGGTTTTCAACCGGAACGCAAACTAAAATACCAGCAATCTGACTATGTCCACTCATTTACTTTGCGCTACTAGCGCTAAAGTCGCGCAGAGCTGCCGAGAAAGCAGCTCCATGCAAAAGAGAAGCAAGCTGAACAACAGTCCGACCAGAAGCAGGACAAATATCACGTGCAGCTCCTGCAGGCCCAGCATTCGGTATCTGCTCGCCTGCAGAGCTCTTAAGTGGCTCTCGTCCAGCTCCCACGGAGCGCATCCACGTAATCTCCTCGTTGAGCTCTTCGATCAGAAAGAAGTGCTTCCTGAGGTACATGGTCAGCTGCAGGTCGATCACATCCTGTGGTATCAGCTCGAAATGATTCGAAATGAGCATGGGCATGCCCACGAAGATCAGCTCCAAATTGAGCCAGATGGAGCCCTGCTCCCTAAGCAGCAGTAACCGGTCCATTGCCAGGTGCAGCAGAAGCGAGAGTGCGAGCACAAGGCCAATGGCTAGCCAAATCGTAGTTGGATATGGATAGAGCAGAATGTCCAGGGAGCTCAGCTCATATGTGATGCCCAAAACGCCGAACCGGACGCTTGTCTGATGATAGTTGTGGGTCGATGTGGCCAACAGGCTGTGTGCCACAGTCTGACGAATGCCGCCCACACACAGATCCGCCTCGCCACGTTGCAACTGCAAAGAGAACAAAGAGAAGAGAGTCATTTGGATGGAGGAGGAGGAAACATGACGCTCACCATCTGCAGCATTCTATTGCCCAACAGTCCCGGTCCAGGCGGCGGCTCGCGCACCTGGATGGTCAGGTTGAGTCTCTGGATGAGCGTTTGCAAGAGGCGCCCCTCAAGGCCGCCAGCGATTCGCGCATCGGATCCCGCTGTGGCCTCCAGCTAGAGGAACGGCGGCATATGCCAGAGTGCGGCACGCAGAGGGCAGCCAAAGAAGTTGCCCATTTTGCGGGGGAAGATCTGGGGATGGAGCATGTGGCTGCCATTGTAGCGATTGATCAGCTGTGGACTCATATCAGCACAGCTCCGCGGACAAAACGGCAGATACGTGTACAACAGGATCTCCCCGTTGGCCCTCTGCACCTGGACGTTGCAATTGATGAGCTGGTGGCGCCAGCAGTGCGCAAATATGCGGCGCATCTCGCCGAACAGCAGACGATCGCGCGCCTGCAGAAAGATGTAATAGTACTCGTTGTGGTTGTAGTCACGGGAATAGGACTCCAGATCGATCTCTGCAAAGGCCGCATACGAGTCCGTGAATATGAGATTGTAGTGCCTGCGACCAGGGATAAGCCGGCGCAGCATTCCCTCTTGCACAATGACAATCTGAAGCGGAGCTATGCCCCAGCTACGAAAGAGTATGCTCACCATCTCGTTGTAGAAGTTGCACGTGTGATTGTTACGGCAGCAGAGGGTCATCTGCTCTCCGGACAGATCATGATACGACTGCACCAGTTGTGATAGGTTCATTCTGTGCCCGCTATTAACTGCCAAATGAGCCAGCCATTGCTGAGGTTCATCCGTGCTCCAAGTTTATCTTTTATCTTTTTCATTAATTGCCTGTAAGTAGTTTATGATTAATGATACATTGGATAAGTGGTTGCAACATGGTCGATACCTGATTTTTTGTTTTTTTGCGGCTTCCCTCATTGATTTATTGCCATTTTTTTGTTTTATCGCATTTATTTTTCCATTTACTGATTTACAGTTTATTTTGAAAATTTAGTCTGTACTCAAGCGCAACCAACTTAACGTTCAGATAAAACGGTTGCAATGTTGCCAGATCGCTTGAAAGGAGTTGCCTAGCTTGTAAGAAACAACCATAATATTTATTTATATTTTTCAACCTGCTTTTATAATAAATCACAATTATTTAATTAACATATCAATTATTTGTGCTTTTTAGAGGGTATCTGCCAGGCGACTCTAGCTTATTTTGTAGGGGTTTTGCTTGATTGAATTGTTGAATTTAAGAGTGCTCTCCCCTTTTTTTATTGCCTGGCAACTTCATGACCTACCGCAACAGGGCGTGCCTTAGCTCCAGCCCAGCCCAGCCAACCCACACACACACACACACACAAGCACACACAAGCACACGCAGGCACACGCAGGCACACTAACTTTTCCCACAGTTTTCAAAGCTAATTATAATAACTGATACATAGATAATAAAATGTAGTTTAGGCTTTAGGGCCATGTGGGCCAATTACGTAATGTGGTCAAAACTGAACCCATGGCGGCCCATTGTGCGGGTCGACCCGCTCGCACCGGGCGCCATTCAATGGACTGTTAACAGAACGCGCCATAAAAGCGCAAGCTGCTAACAATTTTGATGACCTGCAACTGGCTGAGTGTGGCTTATATATGCGGCGAGTAGATGCCCTTCCCTTTATTGGAGTACCAATTATCCATTAATTAGTAGCTTTAATCCATAACATTTGCAAGTTTATGGTTAACATAATTCAGAGCCGATATTTATCGATATCATGAAAAGCGTTGTTTAAAATTGCAAGTCATTTCGTTTTTCTGGTGTCGCAGTTGCGTCCTTCTGCCTGTCACATACCTGTGCACAAAAGCAATATACCCTTTAAGCCCATTTTCAATTGGCTAAGGGCATTAAAAGTGAATGTGAGGCCGTTGTGGCTGCGCTTTAACAACTAATAAATAATATATTAAAGTAAAATGAAATGTTACTTTTCCCTCTTATTCTCTACTTTTGTTGTCTGGTCTTTCTTTGCCCAAGCAATAAGTTGTAACAACTAGTAGATACCCTGTTCTGAGATGTTTTGCATTCTTGAATATCTGCGGTGTTTGTAGTTTATTCCTTGACAAATTTGCAGAGCATAAATATGGCGTCGAAAAGTGTTTACACACCAAAGCTCAGAAAAATACCTTAAAAATGGGTTTGTTTTTATTTTGTGGAGAACAGGGACGGTATCAAAAATATACTCTGTCAGTATATACTATATGAGAGCCTAGATAATAAATAAAAAAAATACCTATCGATATCGATATCAAGCTATCGATTGGAAATAAACTTGATTTGCGGCTCTCTTAAAGCCGACAAACTATGTACATATTTACACTTCATGATTTCTTCTGTCTGTTACATAAATGCACACATAATCAAGATACCCTCGTTTAACCGTTTTCAATGGCCGCACAGGGTACAGTTATTTAACACCTCTTTGTGACTGTGCGTGGCCAGGTGCACGGCACAGGTCACAGATGCCACGAACTGTCAGGCTGGCGATCAAAATAGATTTGTTATCAACGCATATTCACAATGGATTCGATCGTATCGCGTACAATATGATTATATATCTATTTTATGCAGCTATTGTTGGAGACGCTGTCACATCGAGTCCACGCAAATTATCTAATTTATTGTTTCGGCCACGCATAAATTGGGGAGGGCGTGGCGAGCGACTTGTTTTGCCTCAATCAACTTGTTGACATACAAAAATGTACATATAATATCTTTTCACATTTCTTTCTTTCTGTTTTTTTTTTTTCAATCTATATTATATTTGCTTTTTCTGAAAAACAGAAGAAAGATTAAAACTTTCAGCTCTGGTGTAAGTGGTGTAAGCGAACGCTGACGAAATCGAAACCAGGCGAGCCACTTAATATAATGTAATATAATATAATATAGTGGGTAAAACGTCCGCCTACCTATCTGAACTCGGGAACTATGAAAGCTAGAGTTACCAAATTTGGTGTGTACTTTCTTATATGCCTATGAAGCATGTATTAGGAATATATATAAGAATAAAACGATCCAGCCAATTCCTGTCTGTCTGAACTCGGGAACTATGGAAGCTAGAACTATGAAATTTCGTATGTAGTTGATTGTACACATGTGAAGCATGTATAAGGAATATACATAAGAATAAAACGATCCAGCCAAATCCTGCCTGTCTGAACTCGAGAACTATGAAAGCTAGAACTATGAAATTTCGTATGTGGCTTTTTGTGCTCCTATAACATACATATAAGCAATATTTGTATATATAAATGAAACCATTCAGGCAATTCCGCCTGCCTATCTGAACTCAGGAACTATAGAAAAAAGTGTTCATCAAATCATAATAAACTGTAATAGTTAATCAATAAAAAATTAATAAATAACTACATTTCATATTATTTATATTATATTATGTCAAACCCCAGGGTATTTGCTAGTTGAGCACGCCTGTTTTGCTAGTTTTATTGAAGTTTTTCGTTTCCAAATTAGCCGCACGCCTTGACGTAAATTGTTATTTAATTAAGCCAAAAAACAAAGCAAAAAAAAGAGAAAATGAAATTAAATACACGTAGTTAACAGAAGATTCTCGCATGAGTCGAAAACGTGGGCAAGGCCAACGTTAAGCCAAGACCCTGAAACTAGACTAGTTATGGGGCATATTTGTTCCCAAATAAATCTGAATAAGAGTTAACTAATTTTTAAAAGATTTGCTCATGAGATTTTCCAACACTGGTCGTTGAACTGCCGTCTCGCTGGGCCAAGACTCTGAAACTAGACTAGTTATGGGGCATATTTTTTCCAAAATAAATCTGAATAAGAGTTGACTAATTTTCAAAAGTTGTAAGTTTTTCCAACACTTGTCGTTGAACTACCGTCTCGCTGGGCCAAGACCCTGAAACTAGACTAGTTATAAGACATATTTTTTCCAAAATAAATTTGAAAAAAGTTACCCATTTTCAAAAGTTGTGAGGTTTTCCAACACTGGTCGTTGAACAACCGTCTCGCTGGGCCAAGACCCTGAAACTAGACTAGTTATGGGGCATATTTTTTCCAAAATAAATCTTAATGAGAGTTGACTAATTTTCAAAAGTTGTGAGCTTTTCCAACACTGGTCGTTGAACTTTGGCGTCTCGCTGGGCCAAGACTCTGAAACATGACTAGTTATGGGGCATATTTTTTCTAAAGTAAATCTGAATAAGAGTTGACTAATTTTCAAAAGTGGTGAGGTTTTTCAACACTGGTCGTTGAACTTTGGCGTCTCGCTGGGCCAAGACTCTGAAACATGACTAGTTATGGGGCATATTTTTTCTAAAGTAAATCTGAATAAGAGTTGACTAATTTTCAAAAGTGGTGAGGTTTTTCAACACTGGTCGTTGAACTTTGGCGTCTCGCTGGGCCATTTGGTGCCAACTTTCGCACTTTTGTGCTGCTCTCCAATTGTCGCCAACCACCTGACCACCTGACTACCTGACTACCTGACTTGCTGACCACACCAATGTCCGGCGAAGAGCGCGTCATGAAGTTGAAGAGCTTGTAAATTAAATGTGAGACAGCTGGCTGGCAAGTTCGTTGCCTAAGTCTTTCGTTTTCGGCCAAACGCCAAGCTGCCGCCCCTCCCCCTCCCCCTCTCCCTCTACGCGCCCAACTGAAACAAGCATCGGCAATTGTTCATCCTTTCACTTTCCGCGCCAATGTGGGTCAACGCTTGCCAGGATCAGCTGTGTCCAGCGTGAGCCCCAACAGCAGCTCTTTCGCATTGCATAAGCAAAAAAGAGATAAACATGATTTATAATTCCCAAACGAAGTGACATAATTTAACGGCCTGCGAAAACGCATCACTCACAAGATCATGGCCAAGATTATTGCGATGCGCGCCGAAGATGGCGACATGGCCATTAAAAGCCACAAACTCTGCGAAACACAAGCAGAAGTATCCGAATTAACTTGTTAGATTTGAAACTGTTTTTTAGCTAATTATAAATTTGTTGTTCTCTTAAACTAAGATTTCTTCCCACATTTCTCTAGGATTGTAAACGCATGTAAATGGCAAAAACTTGCAAATGTACTTGCAAGTACTCGCAATGAACGAATGAATAATTGACACTTAATACAATACACTTAATAATTTAGCTTAAAAGTGGATTTATTGAACGTTTGGCCACGCCTTCTAGGAATCAATTAATCAATCAATCGCTTTCAAATGGACTTAACTTTCAAGTGTACTTGCAAGTACTTGAATTGAATGAATGCATTCATTCAAGAATTGAGCTCATATTAATGTATTTAATAAAATTTGTACCATTTTCTATTGCTTAAAATAAGCCAGTTGAACTCTTGCAAGTGTTTTATGTATTTCAAGTGTATTTGCAAATGTATTTGTAAGTACTCGAATTAAATGAATGCATTCATTCACGAACTAAGCCTAGTAGATTTGATGAACGTTTCGTCTTGGCATTCATTAGGCCAGCTACATTATTGCTACATTCAAGCAACTGTTTTGGCAATTGAAAATGTCGTTAAATTGCAATTGTACTTGGAAGTACTCGAAATGAATGAATGAATATTTGAATGCATTAAAAAATTCAGCTTATATAGTGAATTTGATGAACATTCCGACATGGTCTTTTGCAATCATTGCCATAAAACAGATTTAATTTGCAAATGTACTTGCAAGTACTTGTAAGACATGAAACTATTCACTCAAAACTGAATCATTTGCTGAGTGTAAGTGGATTAGGGCACGGCCATGTCCGGCTGAATAATTAAACGCTTTAAGTATTCCCTTAACATATTCGAATGAGTTAGGTAAATCGTCTAATTGGCCATGCTGTGGGCGCACTTGCTCCACATCCAACGACTTCACACGCTTTCAAAATAAAAGCGAAATTCGTAACGAAACCAATCGAATTGGAAAGAAGAGAAGAAAAAAAAACACGCCGAGTCCAAGTTGCGGGCGATGAGCTGCGCATGTTAAAGACATCAATTGGCGACGTGTTAATCCAACCAATTGAAAGTTCAAGCCAAAAGTGAGAGGTCGGCGTGGCCGTGGGCGTGGCCGGATCTCTGTTTGCAATTTGCTTTATTGGATTGGAACGCTCAGAACGCTCCGATGCGAAAATCTTAAAAAACTAGCTGAGTATACAATATATATAGTATATATATGTGAAAAAAAAAATAAAATAATAGTTTAAAAATAACAACAATAATTTAGTGATAGCTGTGCGTGGGCGTGGCTGGTGCTCCGTAGCTGCTCACGGGCGGCAGGTATGTGGATTCTGGTTCAAAAATGGGCGTGGCCGAGTCACCAGACTGCCCGGGCGCACCATAAAGCAACGCCGGCGCCGCATAATCATAGCCCGTCGACTGTGCACTGGGCGTGGCAAAATCGAAGCCAACGCTCGACTCGTGCTTGGCGCCCAGAAAGGCGCTCGGCTTGAACGGCGACTTGGACAGCTCGGCGAAGAGCTCGTTGTGCTCGTCAGGCGCGCCACCATGATGGATGTCCGTGTTGAGGGCCAGCGGCTTGCTGGACGTATAGCTAAAGTGGCCGAGTCCCTTGTGGCCCAGCGCATAGGCGGGCGTCTGCTGATCCGTCTGCGTCTTGTGCTGCTGGTGCAGCTCCTCCTGGGCCACCTCGTGCTGGCCCGTGCTGTGCTCGTAGCCAGCCAGCAGAGGCACACCATAGCTGCTCAGCGGCTGCTGCTTGTAGTGTATGCTGGGCCCCCCCTCAAAGCTAAAGCCCGTGTGCTCCTGCTGCTCGAGGCCGTGTCCCAAGCCGGACGCATAGTGCTGTGCGCCCAGATTGAGGCCATGACCCAAGCCGTGACTGCTGCCCAGACTGGCATGCTGGCCAAGCGAGAAGCCTGCTCCCGATCCATGGCTACTGCTGCTGCTGCTGTAGGAGGGCGTGGCCAGCAAATAGGTGCTGCCGCCGCCGCCGCCAGCGCCGCCGCCGTGCTGCTTGTGTGCGCCGCCGAGCAGGCTCAAGTAGCCACCGCCATGTCCGGCGTATTTGTAGCCACCGCCGAAGCCATGACCCTGATGTCCATTTCCAGGTCCTGGGCCGTGTCCATGTCCGCTGCTGGTCTGCACAATATACGTCTCCACCTTCGGCGCCTGTTGCCGATGATGATAGCCACCACCAGCCGCACTCCCCCCACCCGCGCTGGACGAGCTGATGTAAACGGGTCGTCCGTGTCCATGGTGCGAGGCCAGCGACTGATATGTGTGCGGCTGGTGGCTATAATGATGATGATGATGATACTGCTGCTGCTGCTGCTGCTGGCTGTTGTCCGTGTCAAGGCTGGCAAAGTCGAAGCCGCTGCTGGAGGCCAAGCCATTGCCGTGCAGCGTCGCATAGGTGCTATCATAGCCCGCGGAGGCGGCGGGCGGCAGATATTTGTGTGAGGGTCCGTGATAGATGCCGCTGCCAAAGCTCAGGCCAGCGTCGCGCTTCGGCTTGGCGGGCGTCGCATTTGGCTGCACTTGTTTTTGCTGCTGCTGCGGCGGCTGCTTGGCGGCGGCGGCTAAGGCCAAGCATGCGCAGATCAAAAGCGCGCGCGAAAACTGCATTAAAAATTGAAATAACGTTTTGGGTTAATTGAATTTCGATGGCGCATTTAGAAATTTATCGCCAGTGTGCACAAAACTGTGGCATTCGCTATAAATTTATAAATACTTCTTTAAGGATTATAATGCGCGTTAGTATTTTTTTGGGTTTTAATTGTTATTTCACAACACTTACAGCGAACTGCATTTTGAAAGGTGCACGTCAAAAAATACCAACAATAAAAAAAACAGACCAACAACTTTTATCGATCAACTTGATGTTATTATCCTTTCGCTCTCACTCTCTCTCTTTCACTCTTTTACTCTCTCTTATGTTAACTTCTCTCGCGTTTATTCCACAAGTGCTGCGCGTCGAGTGTTGACGACCTCTGCGCCGGCCAACCCTTTTATACGCGGTCTCTGCAACAAACCGCTCGTCATTGCGCACGTCGACGCCGGCGTCGCAGCCAACTTGACGCAGCAGCGTCGGCGGCGATGCGAAAAGCGCCAACTCAACGCAGTTGGTATTTTTGTTGTTGTTGTTGTTGTTGCCATTTTGCATATGATCCAAAGCGATTTTTGGTTTTGTTTCACTTTGGCTTACCGCTTGCTGTCTTTTCTTACTCTCGCTCGCACTCGCACTCACACTCACACTCACATTCCCTTTCGCATTCACACTCTCACTCTTGTTTGGGCTGCTTGGGCGCACGCTCTGGAGACATTAATCTGGAACGCGTTGCCTTGGCACTGTGGAACAAGCATACGTGGTATTGTTGGATTAAGTTGGTGAGTGTATGAAGTTAGCTTTAATTTTTGTTTAAAAAGATCTTATGCAGCCAGTGTTGATTCTCAATTTAAAAACATATTTGTTAAAATTGTTGTTTTCGATTTATGTACATACATACATATATGTATTTAATAAAACAGTAAAACTAATCATATGTACTTTTGATATATTTTCCATATGTCTATGTCTATATCTTGCATGCACACATAACAACTTATATTTCAATACATTTGCCAGGGCTCTTGCACCACGGTGCATTGCGGCTGTTGCATTTACCGTTCGCCTCAAGTTCAAGTGACACTTTTGCCATATCGCATGTCTCAGTGCACAATTCTGCCCGCACCCCTCCCTCCGCCAGCCTTTGGGTTGGTGCGTGTCTGCTTTTATTATGTTGTTTTTAAGTATTTTTTTTTTAAGTTTCGGTTTTTTCCAAGCTTTCCCAGTCTTTTGCGGCAAGTTGATTTTGGCTTATGCGTAAATTGCAATTAATTCCAAGTAACATTTTGATGAATGTGAGTCCGGATGACGGGGCAAAACCCCGCAGCCCCCCCTTCCCACCCTCGCAACACGGTGCGAGCTCTCTTCCCTCCCCTTTCATATTCTGGGCAGCGAGTAACGGTAACCTGGCCAAAAGACAATCCATTCACGGAACCATGCAAATGTTTGTTGTTGTTGTTGTTGCCGTTTGACTGATGATGTTTTCATTTGTTGTTGTTGTTGTTGTTGTTGCTTGCGAATCGTTTTGTCAGCTGTCGCAAATTTGTAACAGATTTTGTTTGTCTTCAACTTTTTTCCACTCTTTGTTTTTTCTTCTTCTTCTTCTCGTTTATCTACAACTTAGTTAGGGGATTGGGTGTACCCGAGTCTTTCCCTTTTAATTAAACTCTTTGCCGCAATGCCGTAACAACATTTACCAAGGCCTCGTAATCCACTTGTCACATCGGCAAACGTTTCTCTCAACCGTCACTTTTCGAGATATCAAAATTTTGCTAATGACTCATCTAAGCCTTAGCCAATCAATCAATCATTCAATCACTCAATCAATCAATTGAGGTTTTGCATTTGCCACAAATCTAACTTTTAAAGACCGACTGGAAGATAACCTGCTTCCTTCTTGCTTCGTCTTCTCATCTCAGACTTAGCCAATCAATCAATCAATCAATTAATCATTCAATCACTCAATCAATCAATTGGAGTTCTGCGTTTGCCACAAATCGAACATTTAAAGACCGACTGGAAGATAACCTGCTTCCTTCTTGCTTCGTTTCTCATCTCAGACTTAGCCAATGAATCAATCAATCAATCAATCAATTAATCATTCAATCAATCAATTGGGGTTCTGTATTTGCCACAAATTTAACATTTATAGACCGACTAGAAGATAACCTGCTTCCTTCTTGCTGCTTCTTCTTTAAATCCCACTCCAGATATGGGAAATGCATTCTTGCTTAACTTGGAAGCTTTATATCCAATCCCTATGCAATTTTGAGAGCTTAAAAGCGGTATCCATGAGTATGTATATACCAAGATGTAAGGCTCTACCTTTGATACAGAGTTATTATATATCATCAAAGTTTAAGCCTATTATTATCTATTAAATCAGACGGAGAAACAGACGGACATGCTTAGATAGACTCAGCTCGCTCTGATCAAGAAAATATATATTCTGAGGGGTCGCATAGGCTTAACATACTCTCACAAGAAAATAGTATGCCCTGCTTATACCCTTCAGGCTATACAATAACCTAATGAACTCATAAGCATTAGTCATTGGTTTGCTTTTGGGACTCTTCCAAATGGGGCAGCTGCGCTGATTGAAAGCCCCACGAGATGTTCAGGTTTATTAATTTCATTAAATGAGCTCATTATCGGCTGACGTAAATTAGCGTGATGGTTATGTGTAATGATTAGCGGTCCAATAACTTATGAGCTACGGTACGGCACAGCAACCTGTCTACATCACCGAGGCGCTTGGTCCTACCATTCTGGGTTGATACTACATTCAATGTGAATAGTGCTCTCTCTCTATTTCGTGCTCTTAAAAAGCCAAATAAATAGAGCTCAGCCTTTATAGAGCAGTTACTGCCATTAACGTACTGCCACAAGGCTCTGCACATGATGGGATGGGCTTTAGCAGAGTGTCAAGAAAAGTTGAGTACTTAGTACTCTATAAGGCTGGATACCCTACAGTGATACTGTGCTGGGTACATTATTCGGTACGGCACAAGGTACTAACTACACTTGGGTAATAGTCTAGGTCGAGGTCCTCCGTGTACTAGCTCAAAAGTGTATTGGCAGGCAGATCAGTTATTGTGTGAGTTCATTTAATTTTATATATTAGAAAAAAAGGCATAGTACAGCATCTTTGGATATCCTGCGGGGGTGCTGTATTAGGTGCACCTCTCGGTACGGCACAAGGTACTAACTTGACTTGGGCACTACACAAGCTCAAGTTCGTCTCCGGACTAGGTTGGTATTGCATTGAAATGGTGTCTTCCAGGTAGATAGGTTATACTATGAGTTGATATACCCAAATTTACATTTATAGCATTTAAAAGGTAGAGTTGGCAGAGTAGCACCCTCTTGCCTACATTTGAGTTTATAACTATACTATAGGTTAGGTTATTTGGAGTCCCATCCAATTTTGAAGTTCGTTTTTAGAGTATTTGATGCCCTATCTTGTAATATCCTGGGGAGGTGCTGTATTAGGTGCATCTCTCGGTACGGCACAAGGTACTAACTTAATTTGGGCTCTACACTAGCTCGAGTTCGTCTGGAATGGTGTCTTACAGTTGGATAATTTATAATATGAGTTGGTTTACTCAAAAATACATCTATGGCATTCAAAAGGTAGAGTATGGCACCCTCATTCCGCTTAGTTAGCGCATCGTTTCGTCGTCTATTTATGCAATTACCACAATTGCTGCCTGCTGTGTCTCCCCGCCTTTTTCCAAGCGGACTGTGTGGCGTGTGGCGTCGATCGTTGACGTAATTGGCCGGGCCACTTGCGGTGCCATTGTCAATCTTCATATGGGAGCTCGTCTCGGCCCGAACCTGACGGCGATTGCGCAATGTGCTCAGCGCCCCGTTGCCAAGGTCATTCGCGGCAAAGCCAAGCCACCGGATAATTTCGCCAAATTTGCGGCATTAGTTGGAAAGTAAATGGCAGCCGCGGCCCGCCCCTGGGGTAAAAGTAAGCCACAACCATTCGAAAATTTGTGTACATCAAAAAAACTGTATTGACAACGTGGACTTAGCTTCTAACTAGTTGGTACAGATTGCCGGCTGACATGTAAAGATAATGCTGCTCCGCGTCAGACGGCGCGGGCAGAGCCTCAGCTGGGTGCTCCTCGATGGGCTTGCTGTGCGCCGTGACCCGGGGATAGCCGGGCGCATGGAAGAGCGGCTCCTGATGCTGCTCCTCCTCCTGCTCCTGCTCC
Organism: Drosophila montana; assembly: GCF_035044405.1. NCBI lineage: Eukaryota > Metazoa > Arthropoda > Insecta > Diptera > Drosophilidae > Drosophila > Drosophila montana. The sequence continues at coordinate 710,188 of NW_026997533.1, forward strand.
TGCTGCTGCTGCTGCTCCTGCTCGTTGCTGTAGCCGGCAAAGGGCGAGGGTCTGAAGGGCAGCATAAACTGATGCCGCGCCGGCCGCACTAGACCCAACACCACGGGCCTTCTGGCAGCTGGCTGTGCCCGGCCCGCGGCGCCCGGAAAGGTCTGCGGGCCCGTATAGCCCAGGCTCAGGTGTTGTGCGCCCGGCGTCGGCGCCGGCGCCGGCAACAAGGGCCGCCAGGGCGTCGCATAAAACCAGCTGTGATAGCGAAAAGGCGGCGGCAACTGTTGCGCCTCGACGACCAGGAGCAGTGTCATCCAGATGTGGCCACGCATTTTGTGCGAGCTCGACGCGTCTCTGAGAGCCCAGGCGCCAGCCCAGCCCATTTTTATAGCCTGTGCAGCGGCTGTAATGCGATCCATGTGGTTCCAGTGTAACCGATATGGGAAGTGGAAAATGGATATGGAAATGGAAATGGAAATGCACTTGGCTATGGCTATGGCATCTGGCATCTGGCCAGAGGGTGAGCCGGGGGCGTGGCTGGGCTGGATTTATTTTTCCTTATTGCGATTACATAAAAACTGGACGGGCTTTTGGGCTAATTGAATTTCGGCTTTAATATAATTATCCCAAATGGTTTTCGGTTTGCGCAAAACGTGTCGCAAGCCAATCATTTTCAAGCCCAACGAAATTGTTTATCGTAATGATAATAGTTAAGATAATAATGCCGTTTGCTGCTCAACAATCCATGTAACTGTAAGCTGGGCGTTGGGTGGGCGCGCCCTTCGAAACGTGGCTATATACCCCGTGCGCGCAACCGGCAAAGGGTATATTGTGCATTTATAAGAGACAACGGGAGAGCCCATGGAACATATCGATTCCTTTTCAGCAGAGTCTGGCCGAATCTAAATCCCTTACGCTCCATCTGCAATAAGTCCATGCTTTTTTGCACATTCAATTAATATCATTTCAAATCGATAACTATCGATGTTTACTCATCTAATTTAAAATCGACAATTATTTATTTACTACGACTTATCTAAAAATCGATAACTTACGATTTTTACTTAACTAATTTGAAATCGATTTTTACTCATCCAATTTGAAATCGATAACTATCGATTTTTACTCATCTAATTTCAAATCGATAACAATTGACTTTGACATGGCCAATTCAATGTCAATCACTATCGAGTTTTACATAGCTCATTTAAGATCGATAATTATCTATTTGTAGATAGCCTTTTTAAGATCGATAACAATCAGTGTTCACATACTTCAAATAAAATCAATGTCCAATTTGAAATCGATAACTATCGATTGTTATCTAGCATATTTAGGATCGATAACTATCGATACCATAAATGATTGATTTAACATATCTTATTCAAAAGCGACAAACATCAGTGTTTACATATTTCATTTTAGATCGATAACTATTTTACAACATCTATATAAAATCGATAAATATCGATAACAACCGAATAAATCGAGCTTTCTTAACAAATTAAAAATCGTTAATTATACATTTCTACATGTCCAATTTAAAATCGATAACTATCAGGGTCTACATATTCAATTCAAAATCGATAACTATCGATTTTATATATCTAATTTAAAATCGATAACTATCAATTTATGCATATTCAATTAAAGGTCGATAACCATAAACTTTCACGTATCCAGTTCCAAATCGATAACCCTTTTACATATCCAATTTAAAATCGAAAAGTATCGATATCAAATATACAATATGAGACCGATAACTAACAAATTTGTGCAGCTTGTTTGTTGTGACTATTTCGAAAGTTATAAAATGGGAAGGGAAAGGAAATAATAAGGTGTCCGCTCAGTCGGTCTCTCTCTCGATTAGCTGCCGATATTGGCATGACATAAGATCTATAAAGGCATCGAGCAAATCTCCGACAGGCTCCTCAGTGTACCACATTTTTATTGCGATAAACATAACGCATAATGCGGCTGACTATAACAATTTGATTGGGTCTGGGCTTCCTCTTGGCAGCTGCCCGTTGCAGTTACCAGTTGCCAGTTGCCAGTTGCAGTTGCAGCTGTGGCAAAGGCAGCCACAATGAAAGTCGCAGCCAGGAGCGGAACAGGGGCTAGCTGGGCGCCCACAAGAGGGCGCTTAATGAGAAGACAAGCAAGCAGTTGGATGCAGTTGGATGAGAACGACAGCGCAATACTTTGTTTACAGTGGGCTTGGAAATGAAATAAAACTTACACGTGACTTCTAAACTGTAAGCCTAAGGCAGTCACTCTCAAACTTTGACTAGCATCAATTTTGTGGTAATAGCTTTGCGAACTTCTAGTCGATTTAACCTTGGGTCTTCGTCTGATCTGAGTCTGTGTGAATCTCGAATAGTATAATAGCTAGAGGCTTTATATCTGAAATTCTTAAAAATACCTCATATACCATACGCAGACGAGCTTATGATTTGCTTCGGATATCTTCTACCATTAATAAAATCGATATATATCGATTTAGTACACACTTCTTTGAGCATAACTCGAACACTACAAGGACGAATGCTACAATTTTGGTTTGAAAGTTCTCAGATATAATACAGCTATTGGGAAAATTAAATAATACTATACAATATAACCGAATATTTTATATTCGGATACCTCAGTCTATGCCCCACTGCAATTGGCATATTTTTGAAAGAAAGAACCTTGCGCTTTGGTATATTTAAACTCTTCTATGCCATGTTTTAGCCATGAAAATTTCCTAAAGATCGGACAATGAGCACCGAATTTCAATGGTAAAGCGTTTCACATACATAGCGTGGGGCAAGAAGAAGGAGAAGAAGTACATTCTCTGCGTATGTGTATGTATGTGTGCGGCTTGGCGCTGGGCTTAGGGTATCAGCTAGTCGGGCACTAAAGAACTCTAACTACTCGAATATTAAACCTTGTAGATCTTCATTTAGAGTACAAACAAGTATTAACTGCTGAAAGTGCTCGCTTATTCTTCTCTCTTCTTAATTAAGCGCCCCTTTGACTGTGGGGCCCAATGGGCCTGAGGGCGTTGAATCCGCCACCGCAGTGCTCTGAATGTTGTTATCATTTCTCTGGCTGTGGGTGTTTACGCTTTGATTTTGTTTACTTTACCTTCACTTTTTAGCTGTCGCGTCATCTGGTCACACTCGACACATTACAAAGCACGTGCGATGGGAAGCAGAAACTGGAGGTGATTTGCATAACGGAAGTAAAGCGTTCGGCGCGTGAGTTTTTCAGCTTATTAAGCTGAAAATAAGAATTGAATTAACTTTAATTTGCGCATTTAAATAGATTTTAATTTACCACCCACCAAAAGAAGATGAAAACAAAAAACAAGTCTCAAGTTCAAATTACACAGCTCGCGCAATTAGCGGCCAGAATTTGGCCAATGCGGAAACATGGACACAAATCTCGGGCCGGATCTGAGCCTAACAACAAGCATAATCAAATTAGCAGCGATTATTTCTGACTGCCTTACACTCCGAACTGGCTACCAAGGTCGCGTCCCCAACTGTGAGCTCATTCTGCACGACTGACCACAAAACAAGAGTATTTGCCCCATTCACGCAGACGATCGCATCGCCGACCTTTTGTCAGCGACGCGCCCTTAAGCTGGCGCACGCCAAAACCGTTTGCGAATTCTAAACGAAATTTGATGCAGCTGCTAGCGCCGCCTTTTGCTGTATCTTAGCTGAGGTTATCGCGGCCTATTTATCAATCCATTTCAGATTAATATTTCATTTAAATCTTCTTGAATGTATGGAAAAAAAGACTTAATATAACAAAAAGGTATTTAAATTTAAAAAAAAAAAAGAATCTATTATGTAAATTTTACTTTTGAGCTAATCTATTTAGTCAAACCAGAATTTATTTGTATATTTATTTTTAAATAAATTAATATTAATTTCTTTATAAATAGCAAGCAAACATGCATTCATACGAATATAATAAGAAATTTAGAATACTTAGCAGTTATTTTAATGGCCTCCTCCAATATAAATGCCGCCGCCTCCTTCACTTAAAGTGAAGCCCATATGATTTGTCTTAGGCCTTACTTGAATTCATGAGAATCGCGTAGAAGGGCATTAGTCAAGAATACGTTTTTCTTTTTACATTTGCAGCGCAGCTAGAAGTAAACTTGGTATTGCACATAAGCACACAAGATATATGCATACTTTCATTTACATATATATATTGTATACACATATACATGTATGCATGCAAACACACATGCATATACACATGCAAACATACATAAATACATAAACACATGCACGCCTGCACATATAATACATCCGTACAAACATTCTTACTTTCATATATACATACATACTTCGTAAGACATTGTCCATCGTAAACACATCAATACACACACATGCACACATCCCTACATACATCCCTACATACTTATTAACATACATACACACAAGCTTACATACGTACATGCATACACACACACATGCATACACACACACGTGCATACACACATTCATACACACATGCATGCACACATACATACATATGTACATACATACATTCATACATACAAACATATACACATATATATACATATATATCCACATACATACATACAAACATATATAAATACATACATACAACCATACATACATATACACATGCATACACACATACATTAATACATACGTACAGACATACAAGCATATACACAAATATGTATGTATATATCCACATACATACAAACATATACTTATATATGTATATATCCACATACATACATACATATACACATGCATACACACATACATAAATACATGCATACAGACATACTCACATTCATACATACAAACATATACACACATATGTATACATCCACATACATACATACAGACATGCATACACTAGCGGATATTACCCGGCCTTGCTGTAGCAAGTTTTGTGCTCAAAATGTTAGATATTAATTTTATTCCCCAGTCTTAGCGTTCCCCCTTCCCCACATAGCTCTTACGGTTTGGTCTGGGCGTTGATCACCAGTCGGTCAGTTAGTCAATCAGTCAGTCAATCAGTCAATCAATCAGTCAGTCAATCAGTCAGTCAGTCAGTCAATCAGTCAGTCAGTCAATCAGTCAGTCAGTCAGGACAAACAGTTTTATATATATAGACAGAAACTTCCTTTAACTCATATGTATATGCTTTGATAAATTCTTAAACTATTTGGGAATTCTAAATCAAATTTGTTTAAAGCGCTTGCGAACTGCTTTCTAAAACTGACTTTTGAGTAAATTTTCTGCATTAATTTTAAAAACATTCAATTTGTAGCTTACAATTTAATTCATATGAAAAATACAAGCAAAAAGTGCATATTTTGTAAATAATTTAAACATTGATTTTAAATATCAAAAAATATTCGTATATATAAATTATTTTTATCGAAAAAAAAAATTAAATATATATACATATGTAGGTTTATTAAGCTAAGAATGACAAATGGATCTGAACCCGCTTGCTAAATACGAAATGCGTTTGCTGTCGACCCAAATGCAGATGTATCCAATGCTGGGGGGGATTGGCATGGGCAAAGCTCGGACTAAACTCGCTTGGGAGACGTAGAGCAGGGATTGGGTTGGGGGGCAGGGACTTAGTAGGAATTGTTGGGATCGGGTTGGAATCGGGCTGGGATCGGGTTGGGATCGGGTTGGGGGACAGGGATTTAGTAGGGATTGTTGGGATCGAGTTGGGGGCAGGGACTTGGTAGGGATTGTCGGGATCGGGTTGGGATTGGGATGTGATTGGGATGTGATTGGGTTGGGTTGGGTTGGGGACAGAGATTTAGTAGGGATTGTTGGGATCGGGTTGGAATCGGGTTGGAATCGGGCTGGGATCGGGCTGGGATCGGGTTGTGATTGGGTTGGGGACAGGGATTTAGTAGGGATTGTTGGGATTGGGTTGGGGGGCAGGGATTGTTGGAATCGGATTGGGATTGGGATGTGATTGGGTTGGGTTGGGGGACAGGGACTTAGTAGTAGGGCGCCTGAAATTCGCGGCTGGGCGGCGGCAAGTACGCGGTTTGTGTGCTGGGGGAGTGGACATGGACTTGGAATATGCTGGACTGTGGGTACTCGAGCAGCTGCTGCAGCTGCTGCTGCTGCTCAAACTGGGCGTGGCCGTAGAACTGACCCTGTGTCGAATATTCAAAGTCCTGCTGCTGCTTGTGCGATTGCTGTGCGTGCTGTTCCGGCCACGCCCCGTGCATGCTGTAGATGGGCGGCAGCTCAAAGGAGTTCGATTGCATTTGAACAAAGTCATCCGGCTGGGGCGCAGCAAAGGGCTGGCGCTGATAGCGCTCGGGCAGCGCCTGACCAATCAGCTGAGCACCTCGCTGACCAGACTCCATACGGCGATCATGCTGCGCGCCAGCAGATAAATGCTGAGCTTGACCACGCTGACCGCCTGCTGCAGCACCAGCACCAGCTTGATGATTGGCGGCGTATTGAAATGTACTCAGCTGTTGCTGCTGCTGCCGGGCGTCCTGCTCCTGCTGCTGCCGGGCGTCCTGCTCCTGCTGCTGCCACGAATCCCTGCCAGGTGCCTGCTCGTAATACTGCATGCTATATGGTCCATTGTAGCCCGGCTTGGGCCTGCTGGCAAAGCTGTGCTCATATGGCAGCTGCTGCTCCGCTGGCGTCTGTACGGGATTCGGCTCCCAGTGGCCGGTGGTGGTCACCGCCTCGGTGGTCAGCTCGCTGGCCGCCGGCAAATACTTGTGGGCTGGTCCATTATAGCGATAGCCATGCCGATTGGCAATTGTTGAATCCAAATGGGCGCTCAGCGAGGGCTGTATGCCGTGAACAACGGCCAGGCTGGGCGCGCAGGCATAAAGTGCAGCCAATGCAATGTGTAAAATGCCCTGTAAGTAGTTGTTGTTGTTGTTGTTGTTGTTAGGCTGGGTCACACTTCATATTCGCCGTTACTCACAGTGCTCCGTTTCATGCTGAATCGTTTATCCTGGTCGCCGTGTGTGCGTGAATGCTGCTGCTTAGACAATGGCCGGCCAAACGGTGGATACAATACTTTTTATAGCTCTGATTTCGTCTAGCTCGTGCGAATTTATCATCAATGTTTACGATTTGCGAGCGTGTGTGTGCGCGTTGGCAGCACTCGAATCACGCTTTTTGTTACTACAAAGTGTGCCACAATAATATTATAATTATATTACCTACTAATACGCTGATGTATGTACATATAAACGTGCAGACACAACAATTGTCGCGTATCGCATAATCGCAATGAATGGCCCGAGATTTTTATGCGACAATTTGGCGTCTAGCTGGCCGTGACCGTGGCAGACATGCAGACAATGCAGACAATGCAGACGTGTGAAATGACTTTCTTTTCTCATTCATTCATTTGCATTTGGCCGGAAATGCAATTGCACTTGGCTGTTGTCAAGGGGCCGAACCCTCAATCCGTTAGAATTCAAAAATCGATAACGATAGCTTTAGGCATTACAGGCATTTTACAGTGTGGGCAGCACTTTTACTTTTCTACTGCTGCTGCTGTTGTTGTTGTTGTGTGCGTGCATTGAATTTCACAATCGTAATCGATGAATTTGAATGATAGCCGCGTGGGCACCACCAATTATTTGTACTAGCACAACAATAACAATATTTGAAGTGGACCAGCAAAAATTTCAATGCCAAACAAATCTTGACTGACAGCAACGACAGCGCCTACTTGAATAGTCCCATTGTATTTATAGAAAGTTCCTTAAACGGCGCTAAGCGCTTGCACATGAACAAATCAATAAAATCAATATCCAGCATTGGCTATGGCCTGTTAAATGCAGCATCGCATTTAAATGCGCCTATATTTGCCTATAATACAGTTAAACGTTGTGGCTCATTTGTCAATCATTATTTAAAGCCAATTTGACTTTGACTAATTTCCCAAATAGCAAAAATTTCCTTTCTGTAGGTATTTTTATTTTTTGCATTTCGTTCACTTTCTTTCAGGTCAAATATCGAGTAATACGAAAATATCGATATATTTATATATATGCGCACGAATTTGCCATCATGTTTTGGTATTTTTTATGCAAATAACTGCAAATTTTCCCAAGCAGTTATATACAATATGCCAATATAATATATAAGCTTTGCTGTTTGCATTATTATTTGCCTGCTGTGTACGGAAATACAATTCAATCAAGCATAGCCAAGATACCATAATGCTACGAACAACAATCGATATGTTTTCTAATATCGCAAGCCAAGCAACGATACCCGTAGTTGAAAGTATCGTGTTGAAGCTGTCGCTATGCTCGATGTATCGATGTATTTTTATTTTACATGGCCACTACATTGCTGTGAAGTCGCCGCTTTGAAAGCGTTTACGGGAAGAAAAGTGCAAAATAAAAAGTTTTATTTTAATTAGTGCAAGTGTTTATCCCATGTAAGTAGAAATATGAATATTGTTTAAAGCGCTGCTCAAAATGCAATGCGATGCATCTAATTTTTTTTCTTGTTGGCCACGGCTTTGCTATATACACATATATCAATTTTTTTCTCCCGTCAAAGACTAGCTGTGTATGTACGCGCGCGTGTGTGTGTGTGTGCGGTCAATTTTTGTGTTGGTATAGTTTTTTTTTTTCTTCGTTTTTTCTACCCGCTGCGGCGGCGGCTTTTACTGCCGCTTCCACGCAATAGTTTTGCATTTAGCGTTTGTCGGCGCGGAGCGCCCCTTTTGAATGTGGTTGTGTCATAAATTTGTTAATTTAATGTTTTAACACGCCACAAGTGCACACACATACACACACACACACAGCCACACAGACACAGCCACACAGACACAGACGCTGTCCGTGCAGAAAAGCACGCATACAAACACAAAAGTGCAATCAGAGCCCAAACGGGAGGCACGCAGCAGCCGAATTAGCTTCTCCTTTTGCAATTTTTTTTTTTTTTCGCTGCACTCGGGGCACTTCGTGCGATTTAGGTCCCTGGATCCGGGCCCGAGTCCCGGATGCCGAGCTCGAGCTCGAGCTGGCAACAGCAGCCGAAGCCTGCAAAACGCGCAGCAACATGTACATAAAATACGTGCACTCAACACAATCCTGTCACAGTGACGTTCGAAAGTTTGCACACGGCGGAGTGTGTCGCTCGCTGCTGCACTTGACAGATTTTGCACAGAAATTTTCAGCTTGCTTCCTTCTTTTTTTTTTTCTTTTCATTTCTTTTCCCTGACACAAGAAATCAAATTTATTTAACTTGCAGGCAACAAAAGGAAGCTAGAGCATAGTTGTGGGAAAAATTGAACCCGAACCCAATCATGCCCAAGCCGGACAGTAAAAAGCAAAGGGCCAAATATAAAACGGAGGACGACGAGGGCTCAGACGTTGAAGACAAGGTAAATGCATTTTCCAAACCCCTATGACTAATATGAAAATTGTGTTGCACTTTTTCTATTTTCTTACTTATCTTTTTTTCTTCAAACAGAACTCGGACGATGCCATAGAACAGGAGGCCGATAGCCAGGAAGGTGGCGAAGACATGGAGGCTGACAGTGATGATGACGATGACGATGACGACGATGATGATGACGACGACGACGACGACGACGAAGACGACGACGACGAGGACGAAGACAACAAGAAACGGACAACTGACAAAAAAAAGCAGCAGCAGCAGCAGCAGCATAAATCACAACAGGAACTGGAACAATCTGATGATGACGACAGCGATGACTCCGACGAGGACAACAATGAGGAGGACAACAACGTTGACAGCAACAGTGAACAGCAGCAGCAGCAGCAGCAACAACAACAGCAGCAGCAACAGCAACCACCACCCCAGCAACAGCAACAACAGCAACAGCATCAAGAGGACCAAGAGAGCAACGCCAGCGAAGGAGCGGTCGCTGGCGCTGCTGCCGTCGTCACCGCCAACGCTGCTGAGGATCGTACGAGTGCAACGAATCTGATCATCAACTATTTACCACAGGATATGACAGATCGTGAGTTGTACAATTTGTTCAGCAGTTGCGGCTCCATCAATACATGCAAAATTATGCGAGACTACAAGGTAAGCAAGTAGAGGGTGGTGTGGTGGGCGGGCGATGCGATGCGATGCGATGAGGGGGAGTAGCTCGCACGCATATTGTGTGCCTGTCCCTGTCGCACATTGTAATTATATAGATACACACACACATAATGCAATCATGTTATCAGCATGCATCTCGCTCTATTTTGTGCGAATGTCAAAACTCATTCTCGTCATCTCTTTTTCGCAGACCGGATACAGCTTTGGCTATGGCTTCGTCGACTACAACTCGGAGGCGGACTCCGAGGAGGCGATACTAAAACTCAATGGATTCTATGTGCGCAATAAGCGCTTGAAGGTGCGTGGACACAAAGCAAACACAATAACACCAACAACGATGCACAATTGAAACAAACACTTGTCTCTTGAATTCAACTGGTGCTTACTTTATGCTCATGCGTATTTTATTTTTTCGTGCGGCAGGTATCTTATGCACGACCCGGCGGGCAATCGATCAAGGACACTAACCTGTACGTGATCAATCTGTCCCGCAACATCAACGATGATCAGCTGGATCGGATATTCTCCCCATACGGCTTGATCGTCCAACGTAACATCTTGCGGGACAAGCTAACAGGTCGCCCACGGGGCGTTGCATTTGTACGGTAAGCAGAGACATTCAAATCAATTGAAATATAAAAGTATATATAGCATAAGTATAGCTCATTTAATCATAATATATTGTGTGTACACATATTGGAAAACTCCATTTTAACAGTCAAGAAAAGTGTTATGTTTAAGAAAATGTTAAAATACGTACACTGTTAAGTGAAAATGTTATGCACTTTTATGTTAACCAAAATGTTAATGTGCATTCAGAGCGCTGTTAATTTAAGCTGTGTATACTATGCTACTTGTGGAAAATACGGAGAAAAAGTAAAAAAAAAAAAAAGTGACGCCCGAAATTCTCTTTGCAACTCTTTGGAAATTTCTAGTGCCAAGGGCTAGCAGCGAGAGGAGGTCAGTGAGCATCTGAGTTTCTCAAAGGTCTCTCGCTGGCTGCCTTAACTAGAAAATACTATTTGAATAATTTTTAGAGCTGTATTACAAAGCAGATGTGTCGCATAATTATACCTACATCATACAAAAACTAAATTATATTGTTTGTAAATGAACTTTATGTTATGGCAAGTCGAAAAAAGTTCGTATAAGAGCTTTATGAAAGTTTATACTATTTATATGATGTAGAGATACAAGCACACTGAACCTATGAACTTTAAAGTTATTTGGAAAAACATGAGAGTTGATGAAATGGAAACCGAATCTTTCTCGGGATATAGTAAAACGATATTGATAAGATGAGTACTCTTATGAGTATAGAAGCATATCTAGAAGGAGCTTTCATAAAAAATCTTTTAAAACAAAAGCACATTTTCGCATGGTACTCGATTTGTACTGTGTCTATAGCGCTACAGACTAGACATAATAAAGTAAGCAAAGTTTCATCAAAGATGTTTTAAATTCTAAGCGAACACTCCTCTGTCAGCTATGCGATATATTGGTGTGATCCGTTCCGAATTCGACATATTTCTATGCTTTTCTTTCATAACATTAGCTACAAAACTTAGAGATAAGTTTGCATTAAATGACAAAGGAATATTGTTTTAAGGACTCGTCTTTTGATAGTGATGAGGAGCATATGACTTAATTATATAGACAGATGGAGAGTAGTAAAGGATAAAAGTATAAAACACAGGTTGATTAATAGTAATTAGGGATTATCGATAGTCTGATTTGTGATGTTGAGCAGATGTTGAGGACCCAAGAACTCATGGAAAGAAAGTATAAAGTTTAAGTATATACATATATCAAATATAGATTATAATAATAAATAATCAAAGTCAGGGAATGTATGAAAAACCCTTCCTGACAAGTAAATACATTTTGTGACAATAGATAGATCGATTTCAAGGACTTTATAGATTTTTTCTTGAGATTTATTGATTATTGTCCGTCTTTAAACACTTTAGAATGAATTGTGTAATAGATATTAATAACATGCCCACATACACGGCGGTTGTGCATCTACAACCTCTAGTTACACATGGCAAATGTATTTTTTGGTGAACTTCGGTGCTTACGGTCCGATTTTTATTCAGTTTTTGGGTCTCTACCTTTGATAACAGTTTTTCCAATGCATAAAAAAAGTGAAAAATTCTGCCTGTATGCGCGTCTACTTTACGGGAACCTCTTTTCGTCATCAATCTGAATTCAAATTTTGAAAGATTTAACAGAAATTTTTCTAAAAAACTTGCACTTAAACTTTTTTATATTTAATATTGTATTCCTAATAAAATAATTCGTGTTTTTTAAGGCATTTTTAATATCTTTGCAATATGAAAGACAGCGTGCTTGAATCAAATTAACATATAACAATAACATGTTAATCCTAACATAGCCTTAACATTTCGGATAATGTCAACTTAATGTTAATTGCTTTAGTTAATTGATATTCGTTTATTTTTTCTCGCTTAAACTTCTTTATGAGCATTTAATTAAAACTCTTAACCTTTTGCCTCATTCCCTCTCTCTCTCTCTCTCGCTCTCTGTGTGCAGTTACAATAAGCGCGAGGAGGCGCAGGAAGCAATCAAGGCCCTCAACAATACGGTGCCGGAGGGCGGCTCACAGCCAATCTGGGTGCGGCTGGCTGAGGAGCACGGCAAGGCGAAGGCCGCACAATTTATGTCACAAATTGCGGGCGGGCCGCACATGGGCCCGCCGCAGCAACAACAGCCGCCGCACCACATGAATCCCCACATGCAGCAGCAGCAGGCGCACCAGCATCATTCGCACCACCAGCAGCAGCAGCAGCAGCAGATGCATCATCAGCACCATCAGCAGCAGCAGCAGCACCAGCAGCAGCAGCAGCAACAACAACAGCAGCAGCAACATCATCATCATCATCACAGTTTGCCACCACCGCCACCGCACCACATGCAACAGTTGCATCATCATCCGCACGGAGGAGGTGGCGGCGGGATCGGTGTCGGTGTCGGCGTCGGTCTGCCACAGCCGATGCACGGCGGTGGCGGGGGCGGCGGCGTCGGCTATCACCATATGGCACACAGAGGTAGATCAAATAGAACAACACGATCTCAAAAACCGCATCCATATAACCATGCACAGAAATTTATTTAAAACAAAATTAATTTCTTTACACAATATTAGCTGCATCTCACAGGTGAAGTGTTCATGCTGCCATTGCCTATCAGAATATTGCCAATGCCCCGACCACAAGCACAGCTGCGACTGCAGCGGCAGCAGCAGCAGCATCAGCAGCAGCAGCGCCAGCAGCAACAGCTGTGCGACGGCAAAAGCGTTGCAGCTGCAACTGCAGCGGCGCCCACGGCGGCGCCCACAGCAGCAGCAGCAGCCACAACGGCGGCGGCGGCAATGGCCTACAGCAACAACAACAGCACAACAGCAACGGCAGCATCAACAGTAACAGCAAATACAGTAATTCAACCACAACAGCAACAGCAACAACATCAGCAGCAGCAGCAGCAGCAGCAACAACAACAGTCATTAATGCAACAGCAACAACAACAACAACAACCTTAGCTGCAGCGATACACAGCGACAGCAACAATGCTGCAACAGGCACAGCAGCTGCAACAGGCACAGCAGCTGCAACAGCTCTGGCAGCAGCAGCAACAACCCTTACAGCGACTGCAATTGAAACAGCAGCAGCAACAACAGCAACAACATCAGCTTCAGCAGCAGCTACATTGACAGTTGCAACAACTTTAGCTGCAACAACTACTTTGGCAGCAATACCCGCAACGACAACAACAACAACAACGAACGAAAACACGAATGCAAACAGAGTTGCCACCGCCAATGCGTCTGCAAATGCAACAGCAATACTGCAACAGCAGCGATTGCTACAACCGCTGCAACTGCCACGACCTCAGCCACTCCAACAACGGCCCCAACAGCAGCAACAACTGCAACAACAGCGGCCACAGCAGCAACAGCAACGACAACAGCAGCAGCAACAGATGCAACAACGGCCCCAACAACAACGGCACCAACAGATGCAACAACGGCCACAGCAGCAACAACAACGGCCACAGCAGCAACAACAACGGCACCAACAGCAACAACAACGGCCACAGCAGCAACAACAACGGCACCAACAGCAACAACAACGGCCACAGCAGCGCCAACAATTGTCACAACGGCCACAGCTACAGCAACAACGTTCCCAACAAATGCAACAAAGGCCCCAACATATGCAACAAAGGCCCCAGCAGATGCAACAAAGGCCCCAACATATGCAACAACAACGGCCCCAACAGCAGCAACAACGGCCGCAGTTGCAGCAACAAAGGCCACAGCTGCACCAACGGCAGCAACAAAGGCCACAGCAGCAGCAACAAAGGCCGCAGTTGCAGCAAGAAAGGCCACAGCAGCAGCAACAACGGCCGCAGTTGCAGCAACAAAGGCCACAGCAGCAGCAACAAAGGCCGCAGTTGCATCAACAACGGCCGCAGTTGCATCAACAACGGCCGCAGTTGCATCAACAACGGCCGCAGTTGCATCATCAACGGCCACAGCAGCAGCAACAAAGGCCGCAGTTGTATCAACAACGGCCACAGCTGCACCAATATCGGCCACATCTGCACCAATATTGGCCACAACAGCAGCAGCCGCAAATGCCACAATTTCAGCAGCAAGTGCCACAATATCCACCGCATATGCTACAATTTGAGCCGGAAATGCCACAATATCTACCGCAAATGCCAATATTTGAGCCGGAAATGACACTATTTGAGCCGGAAATGCCACAATTTGAGCCGGAAATGATACAATATCTACCGCAATCGCCACAATTTGAGCCGGAAATGCTACAATATCCACCTCAAATGCCACAATTTGAGCCGGAAATGGCACAATATCCACCGCAAATGGCACAATATCTACCTCAAATGCCACAATTTGAGCCGGAAATGGCACAATATTCACCGCAAATGCCACAATTTGAGCCGGAAATGCTACAATATCCACCTCAAATGCCACAATACCCACCTCAAATGCCACAATACCCACCTCAAATGCCACAATATCCACCTCAAATGCCACAACAATATCCACCGCAAATGCCACAACAATATCCACCACAATACCCACCACAACCACCCCAACAACCGATGAACATGCAACCTTTACCGTTGTCGGGCTTGCAACCAATTTATGCCCGTGATAGCAATGGCAATTTATCGCCCACCCCGTACGTTTTGGCGCCCGCCAATTATGCGGCGCTGCCGTATGCTATGGTACCCTATGGGACAACAACAACGACGACAACAACGACAACGACATCGATTCATGGTGGCAGCTGCGTCTATTATCATTATGCGAATGCCAGCTATGTGAATAGCATTAACTTATACGATCAGAATACGGGCCAGATGTCCGTCATGGGCGTGGTCTATGTGGCATACAAGCGCAACAGTCCCGAGGCGGCGGCAGCATTTGCGCAAGCCCAGGCCCAGGCTCAGGCTTTTGCCATGGCCCAGGCGGCGGCAGCAGCAGCAGCAGCGGCTGCAGCAGAGGAGGAGGAAGAATATGAATATGAATATGAGGGGGAGTATGTGGTGGAGGAGGTGGATGATGATGAGGATGAGGTGGAGGTGGAGGTGGAGGTGGAGGAGCAGGAGCAGGAGCAGGAGCAGCATGGTGAGGAGGAGGTGGAGGAAGAGGAGTTGTTGCAGACGCACAGCAGACGCGGCGGCGGTGGTAGCAGCTCGTAAAAAGCATCGGAAAAAGAAAGTGAAGATGAAAATACAAAACAAAAGAAAACTAAAACTTTTTTACCTATTTTAAATATAAGAATTGTTGTTGTTGTTGTTGTTTGTAAAACCTTTTCCCCCCGAAAAATGAATCTATGTGCTGAATGTGAAACAAAGAGAACCCCAAAACATATGTATAGATATACGATATATGCTATAGATCTATCTATATATATATATATATATATTTATATATTTACAAATATATGTGTGTATATATATACAGGCAGCCGACCCAAAAAATATTTAATATGCCAAACACAGAAGAAAACAAAAGCTCGCAAAAATTATATATATTCAAAAAGAGACAGAAAACGTTTTGAAACATGTGGAATACAAATAATGAAAAGGCTAATTAAAAATACGTTTTGGGCATTTACGGCATTAAAAATTATAACTAAAAACAAAACAAATATATATATATATATATATATATATGTATATGAATATATGAATATATATTTTTAAAGAACAAGAAACTGAACTCGAAAGCAATTGGCAGCAAGGAGAATTCGCAAAGAGCAGCAAAATGCAAATGAAAGCGAACCGAACACAAAAGAAACAACAAGAGAAAACAACTTGCAAATATGTAACACACACACACACACACACACACATACACACACACACACCATATACACACACTTGTATTTGTTTAGCAATAATTATTGATTTAAATTTTTAATTGTTCAATTTGACCAACTAAAACGAATTTTATTTTGCATGTGCCCAGGCACACGAACTACACACAACCTCAAAGGCACACACACACACACACACACACAGACACACACACACTCACACTCCAATTGCTATGAATTTGTATAAAAAAAAAAAAGGCAAAATAAACATTGATAAAATGCAAAAATTGTAGACTACGCAATTCTATGAATTTACAAATATATATATTTAAATATATACATATATATTCATAAATCGGATTACATTATATATATATATATGTATATACATACTGATAATATTTGTATTGATGTACAGCAAACTATGTGTCGTGTGTGTATACAAATGTGTCAATCAATGCTGATTGATGGAATCTACGAATTTGTTATGTGAGAAAAACCAGCAACAAAGCGAAAGAAAAACAAAGAGAAAGAAGAGAAGTTAAATAGCAAGAGAGTAAAATTACCTTTAAAGCAGAATCGATTTGATATACGGACTTTTTTTGAATAACTTTTAAAAACTAGTCTTATAGCATTATAATAGTTAAGACATTTTTTTGCGCAACAAAAAAAAAAAACAAAACAAAAGAGCTAAATTTAAAGAAATGAAAAATATAAAAAATACATGTACTAAAAATAATAATAAAACAAACTACAAAACAGAACACTTAATATTAGAGAATATGCTAAAAATTTGTATATAGAAAAAACAATTTTGTACCAGTACGAAAAAGAAAGAGACCGAGCGAGATAGAGAGAGAGAGAGTGATAGAGCCAGAACAGTTACAATAAAAACAAAATGGCGTCCGCACAGCATGAAACAGTTAGGAGCTAGTGCGTTTTTTGCACATACAAATGAGCGAGATGGCAAGCATTGGAGGAAAGAGACAGATATATACATATAAATAAATATATATATAGTTAATGACAGGCCAGGTACAGTCAGACAAGAAATGGGGGCTTATAAAACTAAGTTTTAAGTATGCGTGTACTCTAAGTAAATTGTAATTGTAAAATGTAATGGATAATAATGTTTTTTGTTCGTTTCGAATAGTTGAAATTGTACATTAGCAGCAGCTGCATAGAACAAGATGAACTTTCTACAGGTTATATATAATATTGTCGTCGCAACTGAAGCGTAACTGAAATCCCTATAAATATATATATATATACTTATACTTATATATATATATATATCTTTATATATATCTACATAAATGTATACAATACACGTGAAGAGCAATTGTTTATTTACAAGCAAATCTTTGATGGTCAATAATGTCTAGTATACTAAAAAAAAAAAAAAAACTGAATCAAGGTTTATAAATGGCAAATTGATGTATGTATTATTTTGCATGTGTCAAACCGCAACTACTACAAGTATGTGTAATAAATGTGTTTCAAACCAACAACAAAACGCATTTTTATGTTCATTTAACACTTTGCTTTTGCCTGGACCCATTCAAATTGCGCGCCCTTTGAGCTATGTTAACGGGTATGTTAATAACATGGGCGGCGGTGTTATTAACATGCCAGTGTTAGCAATACCAGTGACAGACGTGTGGCCACACTGGCTGACATTGGAAAATACCGTGTGGAAAAATACCAGCAGAGATTCCATAAAAAGGCAATTAGCGCAAAAAAATAAAGAAAACTAACGCAACGGAAAAACAATAGCAGGACGACACAAATCTGACACCAGAAACGTGAGTTCGATTTTGATGATATACAAGTGCTGAGCCAGCGCAGCAGCAGAGTGCACATAGACGGAACGAGTGCGTGCAATCGGAGACAACGCAACGCAGAGACTGGCAGACGACGACGACGACGGCCAATTTATTTAGCCAATGCCTTGAAACGGAATACGCAATAAATTGCTCGACGGCGACGACCTTGCCCATTGCGACTGTTGAGGCGGGCATTGCGTGGCGCGCCAAGCGCCAGACTCCCAAGCCCCAAAAGCAAAGGACAATTCCAAAGCAAATTGCATCGGTCAGGCAACAACAACAACAGCAGCAGCAGCAACAATAACAAGAAATATAGCAGCAACGATAACGATAACGCTACCGATTAACGATAACAGCAGCTGCAGCATCCGAAGATGCCACAGTTGAGGGCCGCTGCCGCTGAGGCGGCCGCTGCTGGCGGGGTCGGCGCCCAGCCGCTGGTCAAGATTGGCCACTATCTGCTCGGCGCGACACTGGGCACCGGCACCTTCGGCAAGGTGAAGATCGGCGAGCATCAGATCACACGGCTGAAGGTCGCCGTCAAGATACTCAATCGCCAGAAGATCAAGAGTCTTGATGTTGTCTCCAAAATCAAGCGAGAGATACAAAATCTGAAGCTCTTCCGCCATCCGCACATCATCAAGCTGTACCAGGTGAGCAAATCCGGCGCCAGCACACACACACACACACACGCACACACACACCCGTTTCTCAACCCCGCCCCTTAGCTAGCCAATGTTGGGCGCGTGTTGCCGTGTCACGTAGCCGCAAACATGAAACTCGACGAGCCCTAAATAAGCACATTTATGCATTCCTTTTTATTTACTTAGCCTCCATAAGTTGTGCGTAAACAAGTGCCAAATGCAGCAATGCGGCTCGACCGACTGGCAGATACCCTGCACCTTGGCTGGCTGCTCGAAAAGGTCTGGCCGTGGGCGTGGCTTAAGGTGACTCTTGAACTGCAGCTCGCAAACTGTTTTGGGCGTGGCTGGCACCTTGCAGTCAGCAAACTGTGACTCTCGACCTGTGATTCTAAAACTGTGGGAGTCATAGCTGATTGTAAATAGTGCGTCCAACTTCCCAAACTTGGCAGCACTCTACAGCTGTGGCTTTCAAACTGCGGCAAACAACAGTTTCTGCAACTAAAGAGGAGGCCAGAGTGGACTTGCCTGGCCTTTTACTGGCTAGATTCTAAAGGCAGCTCATATCACATTAGCTGATTCTAATACTGTAACGCTAAAACTGAAATGAGAATGTAGAAGAGGGGCTAGAGTGGACCTCCTTAGCAGCTCATATCCAAATAGATGATGCCTAAACTGTAACTTAAATTAACCCAAAACTGTAACATCTTAAACTTGGAAGCACTCTAAAAGCTATGGCTTTCAAACTGTGGCAAACAACAGTTTATGGCATTGAAGAGACTGGAGTGGACCTGATTAGCTAATTTCTGGCTTGATTCTTTCAGAGGTTCATATCACATTAGGTGACTATAAAACTGTAATCGCATCTATTTGACATCGATCCTGGTAGCATTCACGAAGTCAAAAGTAAATTGCAAAAATTCGCTGATTCTGAAACTGTAACTTGTTAAATTTGGCAGCACTCTAAGGTTGTAGCTTTCAAACTGTGCCATAACAATACTTTATGCGAATCGAGGAGAGGGCTAGAGTGGACCTGCTTGGTTTTTTCTCTGCTGTCGATGTTTTTTTCAACAGTTCAAACCCAATTTAGTGACTGTAAAACTGTAAATCTGTTCATGGCTAGATAACATGTCTCTTTATCTTTAAAAAAGATCATGAGTATTCTAAAAGAAAGAGAAGAAACTCATTGACATAATTGCTTTCAAAATGTGGCTCTAAAACTGTGGCATTTGTGTGAAGATCTACAGTAAAACAAGAAACTAATCAGCTGGATAACATTTCACTTGAACCGTAAAAGCGAACATGACTAAGCAAAAACATGCACATTGACACAATGGCCTTCAAACTGTGAACATAAAAGGTGAGCCTTAAAACTGGCATTTTTTTTTAATGTGGTTCCACAAAAGCTTAACATAATATATCTCTTTCTCTTTCAAATAGATCATGAGTAATCAGCGAAAAAGTACACGATCGCAATGACTCTCAAACTGTGGCTCTAAATCAGGCCATTTTGTACAGCAGCTCAAGGAATGGCTCCAAAACTGTGGGATACATAGAAATGCAAGAAATCGCTAGACTAAACGAACCGATCTACCCTATTTTGCTTCCCTTCGGACACAGGGTATTCGAACTAATCGTCCATTATTGTGAGAATCTGCAGTTATACAAGAAATAGCTCCGGAACTGGGGAGCACATCGTTGAGATTATCGAAATGCATATACCCAGCTTTTTTTGTTTTGTTGCCTCTGGGCACAGGGCATACTAATCCAATACTTTGTCGTCAACGGAATCCGCTCTTAAGTGGCATCCGATACGCAGCTGTGCGAGCAATTGTGTTCGTTTATTTTTCAGCGAATCAATTTGTAATCAATTCCCGGATAGACGTCGCCCCGCGCCTAGGCGAACCGTAGGGAAACTATTGAATGCATATTTAACCTACTTAAATGTTTATGCACATGTGCATAAACAATAAACATAAACAATATACAGAAGCCCAGTCTCAGGCCGGCGCTCAAAGCAAAACCTCCTGGTTGTTCCGTCTGCCCCGGACTGGGACATTGGGAATCTCCCATAAAGTATATATATTCTTGATCAGCATCAATAGCCGAGTCGATCTAGTCCATGTCCGTCTGTCTGTCCGTGTGTATGAACGCAAGGATCTCAGAAATTTTAGCTGAAGGTCCTCCTAGTGCCTGCGCAAATCGATTTGTTTCCGATAGTCGATAACTTGCCCCGTTTCCAAGTAATCGATAAAAATCGATATCGAAATCCTGTTTTTTGAGCAATTTCGGCAAATGATATGAGCTAGAGTCACCAAACGTGATATGTAGCTTCTAGAATAGTATATATATATCAAGTATCTTTCATTTTATACCTATCGCCTGTTGGAAGAAGAGTCGGGAGCTCCCGACTAGAACCTCTTGTTCTTCTTCTATGCATTGAATTTCTTTTAGAGATAGCTTTGATGTGCTTCTTTGTCCAACACTTTGCTAATTAACTTTTATAAAAACTTAGATAGATTGTTAGTCTAATCTAAATTGAGAAAGAGATAGATAAGACTATTCTATGTCGGCATTAACCGGCTTTGTTCGGTCAATAGTTATTGTACCTTGAATATGTTTATTTATATTTTGCTTAACCATGCCCACGTCGAGCTTATCATTTCTTGTTGATATCTCCCACAATTTGCATAATATCGATAAATATCGATTTTGGTTTTTTGCTTTTTAAGCATAACTCAAGAACTGTCAGAGCTGGGCCCGTAAAATTTGGTATGTAGGTTCTTGAATAGTCTATGCAGATAAAGAATAATTAATTTTTTTAATATCTTTCCCCATTTCCCTTAAAATTGTGGCAAATTGAGTAGAATTCGTCTTAAAGATATTGCCTGGCATTTTTAAATTCTAGTCAGGAGCACGTTTTAGCTGTTTACATCTTACCAACAGATTGTTTGCAACAATTGTGAAACATGTCTTTTATGCATTTTTACAGATATTTGAAAATATGTTTTCAGAAATTTTTCAAAGCGAGGTCTTTGCGTTTACTAAGGTCACAAAAAGGCAACAACTGTTAAGGCTGGAGCTGTGCGTTGATTATCAGTCAATCAATCAGTCGAACAATCAGTCAGTCAGTCAAGCAGTCAATCAATTAGTCAGTCAATCAATCAATCAGTTAATAATTATAACCAATTAATAAAAATGATCATTTTGTGATATATTACAGCTGAAAGAAATTCTAGACCAGCTCAATTGTATATTATATTGTTGTTCAATGATAATCCCAATTTTTATTTATATATATCGAAAATATTTGAGGAAAAATTGTTTTGCGCTATGTTCAATCATGGAATTAAACTAATTTTGGGGCTGACAAGCAGACAATTCCCATTATTCTAGCAGATAATTCCCATTATTCTAGCAGAAAATTCCCTTTTTTCTAGCAGACAAATCCCCTTATTCTTACAGATAATTCCCGTTATTCCAGCCGATAATTCCCTTTATTCCAGCAGACAATTCCCCGTATTCTAGCAGATAATTCCCGTTATTCCAGCAGATAATTCCCCTTATTCTGGCAGATAATTCCCATTATTCTAGCAGATAATTCCCGTTATTTCAGCAGACAAATCCCCTTATTCCCGCAGACAATTCCCATTATTCAAGCAGATAAAACCCATTATTCTAGCAGACAAATCCCCTTATTCCCGCAGACAATTCCCATTATTCAAGCAGATAAAACCCTTTATTCCAAGCAAACAATTCCCCATATTCGATTAATTCGCTTTCTAATCGCCAAATCTGTCTTCTCTTCTTGCCAGGTCATCTCGACGCCCTCGGACATATTCATGATAATGGAGTATGTGAGCGGCGGAGAGCTGTTCGATTATATTGTGAAGCATGGGAAGCTGCAGGAGCATCAGGCACGTCGCTTCTTCCAGCAGATCATATCGGGCGTGGACTATTGCCACAGGCATATGATTGTCCATCGTGATCTGAAGCCGGAGAATCTGCTGCTCGATCACAATATGCACGTAAAGATCGCCGACTTTGGGCTGTCGAACATGATGCTCGACGGTGAATTCTTGCGCACATCGTGCGGCTCACCCAACTATGCGGCGCCCGAGGTGATATCGGGCAAATTGTATGCTGGTCCCGAGGTGGATATCTGGTCATGCGGCGTCATACTGTATGCCCTGCTCTGCGGCACGCTGCCGTTCGATGATGAGCATGTGCCTTCGCTGTTTCGCAAAATCAAATCGGGCATCTTTCCCATACCGGAGTATCTGAACAAGCAGGTCGTCAATTTGGTGTGCCAGATGCTGCAGGTGGATCCGCTGAAGCGTGCCACCATTGAGGAGATCAAGAAGCACGAGTGGTTCCAAAAGGATTTGCCCGCCTATCTGTTTCCCTCCTCCATCGAGCAGGACTCCAATGTCATCGATACGTACGCCGTGGCCGAGGTCTGCACCAAGTTCGGCGTCAAGGAGTCCGAGGTGCACAATTCCCTACTAAGCGGCGATCCGCACGATCAGCTGGCCATTGCCTATCATCTGATCATTGACAACAAACGCTTCGCGGACGATGCGGCCACACAGATTAGCGAGATCAACAACTTTTTTGTCGCCGGCTCACCGCCGCCGCCCATGTCCCATTCACCGCACGAGCCGCGCTCCAGCGGCGCCGAGCCCTCGGCCACGGTTATTGTGGGTGCAGGTGCTTCTGGCGCCGGCGGCGGCGGCAGCGGAGGCACTGCAGCCAGCTCGGGCAGCGCCACGCCCAGCGGCGTAGCGAGCAACGCTGCGCCAAGCATACGACCACATCCGGAGCGCATAGCGCCGATGCGCGAACGCCAGCTGGCCATGTCCGTGCAGAATACGGGCGGCGCCGCTTTTCCCGAGAAGACGGCGCGCGGCGGCACGCCAATCAAACGGGCCAAATGGCATCTGGGCATACGATCGCAGAGCAAGCCGAACGACATCATGCTGGAGGTATATCGGGCCATGAAGGCGCTCAACTACGAGTGGAAGATCATCAATCCGTATCATGTGCGCGTCCGGCGACAGAACGTGAAGACCGGTAAATTTTCGAAAATGTCGCTGCAGCTCTACCAGGTGGATCCCAAGAGCTATCTGCTTGACTTCAAGTCGCTGACCAACGACGAGGTCGAGCAGGGCGACGATGTCATCATGGAGAGCCTCACCCCGCCCCCGTTGAGCGCCAGCGGTGCCATGCCCCTCCAGCCGACGGGCCATCATACGATGGAGTTCTTTGAGATGTGCGCGGCGCTCATCATACAGCTGGCGCGCTAAACCCAACGCCTCAACCAAAATAGCAACAACAACAGCAGCAACAATAATGCCACCCCCTTTTTAAATTCTGCATACGCACGCCCATGGCATGGCGTCCAAATGAGACAGAAAGTGGACAACACCAGCTGCACTCCAACCGATTTGGACGCTTTGTCGTGTTAATATTATTCTTATTATTATTACTATACTAATTCTTATTATTATATATATATATATACACACCCCCTCCTCCACCGCGCACTTCCCCCTCCGAATCCTGCAAACCTAGCAAATTGTTGAGCAAAGATCACATTTTCTGTAGTTGTTTCAATTGTGTTGCTACAAACTTTTGTTGTCCATTTTGTTTTTGTGTGTGTTTGAATCCTTGATATTGATTTGTTTTTTTCCCCCCATTTGTAATATTTTACATTATTTTATATTATGATAATTATTGTATTTTTGCCAAAACGCAAGTCAAAACAAATTGTATTTAATATGATTACATGAAGTTGCAATAATTCCCTTTAACACAATTTATTATGATTTTTTAGCCCTCCTCGATATACAAATATGTATTTTTTTTTTTAAAGGCCGTTGCTTTTTACGCCTCTTGTTGAAACATTTTTACTTTTATTTTTTGTTTTCCACATTTTTTTTTATTAATATATATATATATATATGGTATAAGGCATAGCTAAATTACAAAGCTTGCGGCAAACAAATTCGTTATTTGAACTGTAACAAGACAAAAAGTGGAACTAAATATACAATATATCCAAATATATATATATATATATATGATACATATATATATATATATATATACAAACATCGAGTTGCCAGCAAAACTTGTAACAATTTGTTTCTCTACATACGCTAAACGCAGCTAAGGATAGGGGTATATATAATATATATATATTCGCGATCTCGAGACTTGAAATTTGAAATAGATATTGTCACCATATAACCCATAGACCGTGATATAAATAAATTCGAAAAATGCCCGAGTTAGATACAGATTCGTGTGAAGATAGATTTAGACTAATTCACTTTCTAGATATCTCCAGGCATAACCAACCAAATTAAACAAATATAACAGCAAAGCGAATTCCTAAAGGCAGAGCCTTGGACCTTGGTCTAACAAATTTAAGACCTAAAAGTTTGCCTAATATTCTACTATAAAAATCAAAGTTAATCAAGATATGAAGCTCAAAGGAAGCAACAGAGAATCATATAACGTAAGCTCTTTATATATTTGGCATACAATTGCAATATTTGAATATGTTTAATAACAATAAATTCTTTGCTAACGCGACAGTTTATTATTACAAATATACAGCATCTTCTACCAACTATTATATTAAAAAAAAAAAACAATACTAAGGCCTTCGGCGAACACAACAAACCGAAATTTGCAGACAGTGGCGACACTGCGCGAAATTTGAAGTTCTAATTTAGAGTCGTATAGCATTAGATGGTTAGCTAATTGTCCATCTAATGCGTATTAAACTATATATAGTATTATTAAATGTTTTAGTTATTGCCATAGCTTACAGACTGCCGCGACTCGAGGAAGCGGGCCACAATGTTTATTGAGCAATTTGCTTGATGGCTTATTGCGATATACATATATAAATATATATATATATATTAACAATGAATCAATCAATTAATTAGCCAATCATTATCATTAACATAATTACTATGCTGTGTGCGTACGCGTACAAAATGTTGAGCACCCGCCCCGCGCCGCCCCGCCGTACCACGCCGTGCCGTGCACCAATTAAATTCTTAAGGCCGCAAAATACAATAATATCTAAGTAAGATAGCTACTGCTACTTCTTCTACTGCTGCTGCTGCTGCTGCTGCTGCTGCTGCTGCTGCAGTTGGAGCTACTGGTTCTGCTGCTGCTTGCGCTTGAGCTTGTCGATGAGGGTCTCTATGCTGTTGGCATCGACCAGGCCGATGAACTTGTCGACGACGACGCCATTGCGAAAGGCCAGCACGGCGGGCACGGCCTTAACCTCAAACGTTTCCACCAAATCCAGATTGTCCTCCACATCGATGATCGCCAAATCGATTTCATTCGAATTCTCCAATAGTTCTAGCATTTTTGGTGTGAGTATTTTGCACGGATCGCACCATTCCGCATGAAAATTAACAATTACCGGATTGTCGCTGTTTATAACCTATGGAAAAAGAAAACAATCGCAATTTAATAAGAAAACCCATTATCTTTATGTATTTTGGATAGTGAAGCCGAACGATTCTAGCTTATTTGCATACACGCGCATACGCACAAACAACCTATAAAAGTGTTGATAGTCGACTAGCGGATACCCTGTAGTAATATCATAATATGTTTATCTTATATTCATAAACAAAATCGAATTAGTTCTTAGTCACTTTTCACGCCGAATAAAATGAATTTTTAACATTTTCAATTGAAATCGCAAATTTGTAAACATGTTTTCGTTTTCTCCATATTTGTTTTAAAAAAGAAGAAGCAGAAAAGAACCCATGTTCCGTTAAATAAATAAGGTACCACTTTTGGTACATTTGTGCTCGATTTGGCAATCAACAGTTACTCGCGACTCAGCTGTTTGATCGAATCGAGTGGTGTATACACTTTTTTTTTATTCTGTTATTTATTTACAGGGTATCAGATGAGCCGCCAAATACGTACTCGCCATTGCCGAAATGCGTCACTGGTTACGGCCGGAACCGCTCACGTAGGCCAAACGGCCGACAACCAGTCGGATAGCCGCATGCCAAGCGCATTGCATAATGCTACGCCACTTGCATCCGTGTGTGAGTAAGTGCAAGTGCGCTCACATGTAAGTACAGGTAATTATGGTTGCTGACGCTGCTCACCTTCTGATCGAAATCGTAGTGATCCTTGATCACCAGCTTCCTGTGCAGCATCTGGGATTGTGAGAGGCACTTCTGTGTGGCTTTTGCCGCCTGTGGCGCCACTCGCTGGCAGCTGCTCTGGGCGCTGCTATTGATAAGGCAACAGGCCGCCAGACGTGGAGCGATGCCTTCTGCTGCGATTTTTAGCATTGTTATAGGCAGCTACGTGTGCAAGGCAGAGTCCTTAAAGAGCGTCGACTGTAAACGGATTCGAGTGCTGGACGTGGTCAGATGTGCTGAAGACGCGACGATAAGATAAATAATAAATGTGTACAAAAATTCACTGCTGTTTTCTTTATGGTACGATGGCAAAGCGGAGCGGGTGTCTGTGCGTTTGTCTGGCAAGGCTGCTTTTGAATTGAGTGTTGCCAGCTATCTTAACTATGCTCCTGCAGTTCACATGGCAACGCTGCCCAAAAGCGCCATTTTTAAATGGGAAATAACAATTACAGCAATTACTTTAACAAATAGCTAAAATTAGCTAAAATTAAGGGGGGGGCCCCGTTTTTTTTACTAAAAATTAATTCATTATAGAAAATTTTAACAGTAGCCGCAAAAGGCTGGCGCAGAGCACAAAGAGATCTGTTTTTAACAAAATGTGGCCACCCGAAATTTGTGCATATGGCCTGCCGTCTCTGTTGAATTTGAACAGCGCCTCACAGTGCGGTATCTAATGCGCAATTTGTTTGTTTAATTCAGTCATATGTGTGCTCATTAAATTTGATTGACGTGCAAATAAAAGTTATGGTCGACATAAGGATAATATCAAACATTATGTTTTTTTTTGAAAAACACTGAAAGTTAGGGTACAAATTGTGAATGCAATAGCAATATGTGTACCAACCCCATATACAGTCAGTGTTGCCAACTGCCGCTGAATCCAATTTGAAAAACAGCTGTAAAATAGCTTTCCGAGCAGATGTGGTACAAATGTACCTAAATATAATTTGTTCAATCGTAAGCTGAATATATAAGGCTTGTATTTGGGTAAAATGTAATTGTTTCAAATTAAGAGTTAAAACTTAAACAAGTTTGAGTCATTTTTATTTGTCAACGTTGTAAGCAGACATATATGGTACTTTTTAAACAAAATGGTACATTTTATGTGTGCCTACGGGTACAATTCGTTTAGAACAAAATGAGCTCGTAACGGCAATATTTGTGTTTAATTAACTTAGCATACATATTTACCTCCTGATCTTATCTTGCAGGGAATACGCAGCTCATCTGGCTGCGGAGTAGTCCGGTTTGAGCAGTTGCCGATGCATGTTGTACGGGATGAACGTGAGCGGAATCTACGCCAGCTATGTGGATAGCAAGCTTATTGGCATCCAGGCAGAGGAGGCGAATTTGTATGTGGTCCGTGCGCTGCGGCATGTCATCCAGGATGTGTTCGCTCAGCTCAGCGCAACGCTGGTGATAACCGTGGCCACCGGCAGCTGGACAATTGGCAAATGGTTTGAGCATGTTCTGGGCGATCTGGTCAGCACGTGGAGCGCTGTCTCAGTGCAGATGCTGCACATCAACCATTCGCCCCATGTGCCCGGACGCAAATACTGCAATCTGTTGCTGGTCGATTCCTACGAGGGCCTGCGGTAATAATACCCATCGAAATTGTGTACAATGGGTATATTGGGTGGACAGTAGGCAGTATCTTGATAAAATCCATGTCCCATGCTGTTAGAGCTAGAGAAATATATCTTTATCATTTCTTGTCTAGTAGAAGGAAGATTAAATGTTTCTTACGGCAACTTGGCGCTGGGTTCGGAATATCTTCTAGTCGGGAAATCCCGACTAGAGCACTCTTATTTGTTACACTTAAAGCATTTTCTTCTTTCTTCCTGCCATTTGCCATCTCGCACAGCTCCACGAAGATTGCCGAGGACAATGCGGGCTACGACGATCACGAGTATTATTTCATATTTTTGCAGGCGCGCGATGCGCTCATTCAGCGCGAACTGCAGCTGATACTGGACCACTGCCTGCAGCACTACTGGCTGCACTGCAACGTGATGGTGCAGACGGCCCAGGTGGAGGTGCTCATCTATACCTATTATCCGTATACGGCGCAACGCTGCCAGGCGGCGCAGCCGCAGCTGGTGAATCGGTTCGATGGCCAGCGCATGCTGCACGCGCCCATGTTTCCGCACAAGCTGCAGCAGCTGCATCAATGCCCGCTCAGTGTGGTCGTATGGCACTCGCCGCCCTTTGTGGAGCTCAACTGGGATGCGCGGGCAGCGAAAATGCGCGCCGCCGGCTTTGAGATTAGGCTTATTGAGCACCTCGCGCAGCGTCTCAATTTCAGCCTCCTGCTGCACAATGTCACGCTCGAGACGGTCGCCAGCTACCAGCAGAACTGGGGTAATGGCCGACCCATGGGACCCCTAGAGCTGGTGAGTAGCCTGTAGCTCTCTTTCCGGGAACCGACTCTGTGTTTCTTCTCAATTTGGTGAAAGGCAATTCTCTTCGGCGTTAGTCATCTTAATATTTGCATTTGGGGCATTCATAGTTTCCTGCAAAAGTTAAATTAAGTAGACTGATATATTCTAGCGTGCATCAGCTTTTATATAGGAGCATACGACTAGTGTTCAGCATATTCTTCTTGTTTTTTCTGTTATTTATCGTATCAAATCGAGTCTGGCGACATTTTTAAATGGCGCCTCTTTCAATTTTACCGTTCACTTAGTATTTTTCTTAGCAAACTGCCTAAAAAATAACAAATTATTTAGGTGCTGGAAATCACGAAAGGAGTTATGTATTTTCCAACACGATCTTTGCAAATCTACAGTTAACATACAGACTAGGCTTTGGGCTGCAGAAAAAAAGGGTAGATAGTTAGGAATCAGATTGAAGTCTATTTTATGCATCTTTGCAGGCAACTATGAATATCTTATACATATATCCTGCCTTTGGTGTTTTGTAATAACTCTGCCCTTGCAGCTGATGAAGCAGCACGCCAACCTGAGCGTGGGCAATTTCCGCAAAACAGCTGGACGCAATCGCATCCTGACCTCGCCCGTGGCCCATTACTATGCGCCCCTGGTGGCCACTGTGGCTGTCGAGCACTTTCGCTTTGGCCGCCTTACGCTGCTCCATTTCCCTTTCCAGTGGTGCGTTTGGCGCACGCTGCTCGCCGCGCTGATCATCCATTGGCTCATCTATATGTGGCGCTGGCGGCACATGGGCCTGCAGGTGCTGGAGCTGCTGCTGGGCGTGACGCTGGTGCGTTTGCCGCGCTGCTGGCTGCAGCGTATCGTCTATGCGCATTGGCTCTACGGGAGCATTCCACTGCGCGTGGTCTATCAGTCGCTGCTGTTCCATTTCATAAGGCTGCAGCTGTTCGGAACGCTGCCGCAATCCTTTGAGCAGCTGCTGGAGCGGAATTTTCGAGGTCTGTGCACAACCAACATACTGAGCATGCTACGCGAGATGCCCCAGGTGGCGCGCAACTATGACAGCTTTGTGGGCATCTCATCGCCGTTCGATGAGGCTGTGCTGGATGCACTGCATCGGTCCGGCAACAGCCGCTACTTTGCCATCACCGGGATTGACTCGGCCCATGCCCATCTGAGCGCGACAAACCGTCGGAGCAGCTACCATATCCTTACGCAATACGTCAATCTGCAGCAGGTGGTCATCTATATGCCCAAGCACTCGTATTTCCTAGAGCAGTTCAACGATCTGTTGCGCCGTCTCGATGCCAGCGGCTTTATTGACTTTTGGCGACGTGCCGCCTTCACCGAGTACAGCCACAGGAACACGCAGCTGTTGCAGCCGGAGGCACAGCAGGAGCACGAAAACGAACAGCTCAGCCAGCTGGACGGCATCTACACGCTGATGGGCGTTCTCTATGCTCTGGCCATATTGATTTTTTGCGCCGAGCTCCTCTGCCATCGACTGACCAAGCCAGCAACGGTGCAGCAGCTGGTCAAGGATTGATTTGAGTTTGTCTTAAATTCTATAGAAATCAATAAATAATGCACGACGGGTGAATCACCCTTAGCAGCAGCCCAAATTACGATTAATTAATAACAAAAGTGTTTAGGGCGAGAGTGTACGACTATGAGATACCCTAAACTCTGTCGAATTGCCGTTACAAATATATATCTTACCCTTTGTGCTGCATTTTTTCTGTGGGTCGTGCCTTCTTACTTTCGCGATCTGGCAGCGCTACATCTATGTACGGGTTAACGTACGTTAAGCTGGCAACGCTTGCAGTTAACGGAATGTGCTATAACTGCAACTCAAAAATGCGTTCGTTTCATTTAATGTGACCATGGTAACTACTTTTAACGATCTGGCAACTCTGCGAACGTTTTATATGAACTTTAAGTTGGTTACGCTTGAATGCAGATAGAATTTTCGAATTTAACTGTAAATCAATAAAAGCAAAAGACTATGCGATAAAACAAAAATAAAAATAATAAAACGGTGTAAGCCACAACAAAAAACCAAGTATCGATTATGTTGCAACCACTTATCCAATGTATCATTAATCATAAACTATTTACAGGGGGCAATTAATGTTAAAGATAAACAAAAGTTGGCGCGTGGTTGAACCTAAGCTGGGTGCCCAGCCCCAGCTGGGGGACAATGGCTGGCACATTTGGCAGTTAATAGCGGGCACAGGATGAACATATCGCAGCTGTTGCAGTCGTATCATGATCTGTCCGGAGAGCAGATGAATCACATCAATGAGTACGTGGCACAAGCCCTGCTGCATGTGGTCCACAGCTATATAATGAGCGTGACGCCGTCGCTGGTGCTGACCCTCTGCTGCCGCAACAATCACACGTGCAACTTCTACAACGAGATGATGAGCATACTCTTTCGCAGCTGGGGCATAGCACCGCTTCAGATTGTCATTGTGCAAGAGGGAATGCTGCGCCGGCTTATCCCTGGTCGCAGGCACTACAATCTCATATTCACGGACTCGTATGCGGCCTTTGCAGAGATCGAGCTGGAGTCCTATTCCCGTGACTACAACTACAACGAGTACTATTACATCTTTCTGCAGGCGCGCGATCGTCTGCTGTTCGGCGAGATGCGCCGCATATTTGCGCACTGCTGGCGCCACCAGCTCATCAATTGCAACGTCCAGGTGCAGAGGGCCAACGGGGAGATCCTGTTGTACACGTATCTGCCGTTTGGTCCGCGGAGCTGTGCTGATATGAGTCCACAGCTGATCAATCGCTACAATGGCAGCCACATGCTCCATCCCCAGATCTTTCCCCGCAAACTGAGCAACTTCTTTGGTTGCCCTCTGCGTGCCGCACTCTGGCATATGCCGCCGTTCCTCTAGCTGGAGGCCAAAGCGGGATCCGATGCGCGCATCGCTGGCGGCCTTGAGGGGCGCCTCTTGCAAACGCTCATCCAGAGACTCAACCTGACCATCCAGGTGCGCGAGCCGCCGCCTGGACCGGGACTGTTGGGCAATAGAATGCTGCAGATGGTGAGTGTCATGTTTCCTCCTTCTCCATCCAAATGACTCTCTTCTCTTTGTTCTCTTTACAGTTGCAACGTGGTGAGGCGGATCTGTGTGTGGGCGGCATTCGTCAGACGGTGGCACACAGCCTGTTGGCCACATCGACCCACAACTATCACCAGACAAGCGTCCGGTTCGGCGTTTTGGGCATCACATATGAGCTGAGCTCCCTGGACATTCTGCTCTATCCATATCCAACTACGATTTGGCTAGCCATTGGCCTTGTGCTCGCACTCTCGCTTCTGCTGCACCTGGCAATGGACCGGTTACTGCTGCTTAGGGAGCAGGGCTCCATCTGGCTCAATTTGGAGCTGATCTTCGTGGGCATGCCCATGCTGCAGACGCCGCGTTCAATCGCCAAGCGTGTGCACTGCGTCATGCTGATGCTCTACACATTACTCATACGCACCATATACCAGGGGCTGCTCTACCATCTGATACGCACGCAGCAGCTGAATCGGCTGCCGCAGTCCATCGAGGAGCTGGCGACCCACAACTATACAGTTGTCCTCTCGGCTGGCATTTACGATGTGCTCGCCGAGATACCCACCGTGCAGCAGTTGCGATTCCGCATGCTCGAAGGCGACGGCACCCTGCTGCAGCCCCTGCATTACCTAGCGGAGCGTCCACGAGACAAACGGCAAGTGGCCGCCACTATGCTGGAAATCTTTCTGATGTACAATCGCCTTAGTGAACAAGTTCAACAGCAGCAGGCGGGGAATCATTTCGAGCTGATACCACAGGATGTGATCGACCTGCAGCTGACCATGTACCTCAGGAAGCACTCCTTTCTGATCGATGAGCTCAACGAGGAGATCATGTGGATGCGCTCCGTGGGACTGCTGGCGATTTGGGCACGCTGGGAGCTGGACGAGAGCTTGAGAGCTATGCAGGCGAGCGGCTATCGAATGTTGGGCCTGCAGGAGCTGCATGTGATATTTGTCCTGGTTCTGATCGGACTGTTGTTCAGCTCGCTTCTCTTTTGCCTAGAACTGCTTTCCCTACGCTCTGCGCGACTTCAGCGCTGGTTTCTATCTAAATAAAAGATTGCAAATAGTCAGATTGCTGGAATTTCAGTTGCATTGCAGATGGCCACACTGAACAATGTTTAAAATCAGGCAGTTTAACAAAAAAACAAAAAAAGCTATTCAAGTGTTGCCATATGCGAAAAAACTTACTAAAAACCAAAACTCCTTTACAGATGGTGTAAAATGGTCACACAGGAAATGGCCACACTGAACAATATTTAAAATCAGGCAGTTTCACACAAAAAAGCTATTCAAGTGTTGCCATATGCGAAAAAATTTACTAAACACCAAAACTGGTTAACAGATGGTGACAATTGGTCACACTGTGAATATAAACGGTATAAAACAAGAACAGAACATTTTAAACGTAACGGGTATATGAAACGGGTATTTTTAAAAGTTGCCAAGGACGAATGGTTCATCAACCTGCTGTTTCCGTAAATAGCGCTTTAGTTTCTTAACACTTTGCCGCGAACTCGCAGAGTACTTCAGAAGTATGGTCTCAATTGTCGTAAGCTTATCCCGCAACAACACGATCTGACGGCGTACGTCCCAAATATGATCGTCCTTCTCGTCCTCAGAGTCCGAATCCGATGGCAATGCGACACAACCGCTCTCCTCACAATAAGCACGGACCACGGACTGCCCGACTTTCAAAACAGCTGAAGACAATGTCAATGGCCTTGGTCTATCTATTGACGAATCGGGCTTTGACTGAAGTGATCCCTCATCAGCCTGTGAAGATTCCGGAAGTATTTCTCGTGATGCTGGCGGGGTAGGATGTTGGATTGGATCTGATGGCGGGTCAGCAAGAGGAGGCTCTGGGTCCGACTGAAGTGTGTCCTGATTAGCCGCTGATGATTCCGGATCTTTATTCCGGGATGTCGCCGGGTCAGGAAGAGGCTTTGGATCCGACCGCAGTGTGCCCTGATCTGCCTGTAATGGTTTTCGACCTATTTCACTGGATGTCGACGGGATGGATTTATTGCTAACACGCTGTTCTGGAGGATCAGGAAGAGGCTCTGCTTCCCACTGAAGGTGTTCATCATCAGCTTGTGATGATTTCCGATTTCCTATTTCTCGGGATGTCGACGGGGTTGGTTTAATTTTAGCACGCTGCGAGAGTGGGTCAGGAAGGGGCTCAAAATATGAATGTGGTAATTCCGCAGCTATTTCTCGGGATGACGACGGGGTTGGTGCGTCAGGAAGGGGAATTCGTTCCACCTGAAGTGGTTCATGACCAGCTTCGGATGATTTCGGACCTATTTCTCGGGATATCGACGAGATTGGTTTGGAATGAAGACGCTGTGTTGGTTGGGCAGGATGTGGCTCCGGTGTCGACAACATACGTTCATAGCCAGCCTGTGGTAGTTCCGCGGGATCTGTTTTAGCTGTCGACTGTATACGCTTAACAATGACACGCTTTGAAGGTACGGCAGAGATGGGCTTCGGTGCCGGCTCAACTGGTTTACGACAGGCTTCTAACGGTTCCGGAACTATTGATTTATAATTAACACGCTTTAATGGCTCCAGTGTCGACTGAACTGATTCCTCCAGGTGTAATGGTTGCGCAGGCGCTGGTTCGACTGGTTCAGTGGTAAGTCCAGCTAGTTCACAAATTGGTTTCACTGATTTTCTGACAGAAGGTCGATCCGATTCCGTCTGCCGTGGTTCATAGCTAGCCTGTGGAATTTTTGGAGCTACCTCTTGGGTTGGTTTAGAACTCACACGTCGAGATTGTACGGCAGAAAGTGGCTCTGGTTCTGATTGAAATCTTTCCGGAACTAAACGCCGAGATGCTACGGTCGAAAGTGGCTCTGGTTCTGGCTGAAGGTGTTCCTGATCGGTTTGTGATGTTTTCTGAGCTACTTTGGCGGCGGACTGAATTCGTTTATCCTTAACACGCTTTAATGGTACGGATGCGGGATGTGGGTCCGGTGTCGAAACTGGTTCGTAACGGGGTTCCGGGGCTATTTCCCGGGCTGGCTCATAGCGAGCCTCTGGGGTTTCCGAGGGGACAGTTTTAGCTGGGGACTGAACTCGTTTATAATTAACACGCCTTGAAGTTGGAGCAGGAGCTGACTCTGAGCTCGGCGCATGCGGTTTATAGCTAGCTTGTGTTGGTTCCGGGGCTCTTTCTCGATTATAATTAACACTCCTTAAAGGTACGGAAGAAAGTTGCTTCGGTGTCGACTCAAGAGGCTCAAACCAAGCCTGCAGTGACTCCGGAGCTTTTTCGCGAGTTGCGGACCGAATTGATTTATGCTTAACACGTTTTAATAGTTCAGGCTTTGGCTCCGGGGGAATTTCCCGGTCTGGCTCATAGCCGACCGCAGCTGGTTCCGGGGCAACAGCTTTAGCCGGCGACTGTACTCGTTTATAATTAACTCGCCTGGATGGCACGCGAGGTACCGACTCCGGGGTCAGCTCACATAGTTGACAACAGGATTCGAACGGTTCCGGGACTATTTCTTGGACTGGCGACTGAGTTCGTTTATGGTTGCGACACTTGTAATTAATTCGCTTGGATACTGCGGCAGGTACTGACTCCGGGGTAGGTTCTGCTGGCGACCTATTTTTCTTATAGCCAGCAGCACGAGTTGATGGCATGAAAGAAAGATGCTCCGCTGTCGTCTCAAGTGGTTCAAGCCAAGCGTGAACCGGTTCCAGAGCTATTCCGCGAGTCGTTGAAGGCTTTGGTTTATGACCAACACGCTTTGATAGCACGCTGGGTTCCAGAGTCGATTCATAACCAGCCTGGGAAGCTATATCCGTTGTCGACCTCTTTTGTTTATAGTTGGTTTGCTTGGATATCGACTCTGGGTCAGGCTCAAGTGGTTCCGGGTATATCGATGGGTCTGGCGACTCAATACGTTTATAATCAACCCGCTTTAATGGCGACTCGAGTAGTTCGAACCAAGCGTCAATTGGTTCCGCAGATATTTCGCGAGAAGGCGACTGGTTCCGTTTATAGCTAGCACGCTTCGATGGCACGGCAGAGATTCGCTCTGGTGTCGAGTAAAGTGATTCGCTGCCAGCTTGTATTGGTTCGGGAGGAACTCGTTTGGCTGTCGAATGGGAACGTTTATAGCTCAGACGCTTTGTTGATGGTACGGCAGGATGTGGCTCCGGGTTTGATGATTCCGGGTCTTCTGCTTCTCGGGCTGGCGACTCGATGCGCTTGTGATAAACTTGCTTTAATGGAACGCTGGGCAGGGACTCTGGTGTCGACTGCAGTGATTCGTCCGATCGATCTTCACAGCTTGGTTTAACCGACTTACCGACAGCTTCTGGCTGGGCAGCTCTTCGGACGGCCGCTGACTGGAAAGCCTTGGCTTTGGCTTTTGACTTGTCTGGCGGCGGGTTTAATTTCAGGGGCACAAGATTATCCGGCCTCTCCGAAATGCCGAGCAGGCTGTGCGCGCGGGGCACCAGCTCGACCGGCTTCCGGGGATACACAGATGCGACTATCGTACTGCTCCGTCGCAAATAGGCGGCATAATCGAAGCGTCTTTCCGCCTCCACAATTCTTTTGAGTCCGATCGGTTTGCCCCTGCGCTCTTTGAACGCATCGTACGGCCGCCCATTGTGGTTCATCTTGTGGAATTTGTGCAGCCAATTGAGGAACTCGTAATGACCGCGACCTTTGGCCAGCTCGCGGTACGGCACATCCTTGCGGATGTTCAGTTTGGCAAAGGTGTTGCGCAGCAGCTTAAAGTTCGCCTCAATCTCGTAGCTGGCGTTCGTGTACATATAGACCTTGGTCAGCGATAATTCGGCCGGAAACAATTTGTGCACAAATTGGCAATAAACGCCGCCCGTCTTCAGCTCGGACAGCTCCTTCACGTCGCACTGCATCTCCGCGTTCACCCAGTTAAGCAGCTCGCGCACCGAGCAAGTGTCCTTCTTCATTACCATCACGTTCTTCACAAACTGCTTGGAGCCCGACTTTTGCGTTAGCGCCATTTTGCTGCAATTCACAAAAATATACAATAAGAAGTTATTTGTCACTTACGAATTTCAACATTACCTTAGACTACGCAGAAAGTTTTGAAATTGATTTGAAGGCGATGCGAGCCGTGTGTGGCGCTGGCCAATCAGAAGCTGGGAAGAAAATCGTTGACGAAGAAACGTTTAGCCTTATATAAATACCAAATAAATACCAGATACTAGAAAAATATGCTAAGGCTGGCCATGCGGCATTCGGACTATAAACGTAACATGGTAACATTTTGGCGGTTATTCAAAAGCCCTAGGGAATAAAACAATTCATGAGATCGGTTAGAAAAAGATCGATTCATTGTTGGATTTGCTTACTATAATTACTTTAAAATAATTCGGATTAGATACCTGTAGCCTATCCCTAGCTTAGAAATTGATTTGAAGGCGATGCGAGCCGTGTGTGGCGCTGGCCAATCAGAAGCTGGGAAGAAGAAACGTTTAGCCTTATATAAATACCAAATAAATACCAGATACTAGAAAAATATGCTAAGGCTGGCCATGCGGCATTCGGACTATAAACGTAATATGGTAACATTTTGGCGGTTATTCAAAAGCCCTAGGGAATAAAACAATTAATGAGATCGGTTAGAAAAAGATCGAATCTTTTTTGGATTTGCTTACTATAATTACTTTAAAATAATTCGGATTAGATACCTGTAGCCTATACCTAGCTTAGAAATTGATTTGAAGGCGATGCGAGCCGTGTGTGGCGCTGGCCAATCAGAAGCTGGGAAGAAAATCGTTGACGAAGAAACGTTTAGCCTTATATAAATACCAAATAAATACCAGATACTAGAAAAATATGCTAAGGCTGGCCATGCGGCATTCGGACTATAAACGTAATATGGTAACATTTTGGCGGTTATTCAAAAGCCCTAGGGAATAAAACAATTAATGAGATCGGTTTGAAAAAGATCGATTCTTTTTTGGATTTGCCTATTATATTTACTTCAAAATAAATATCCCTAGACTCTACTGCACGGACGTAATTTTACAAATGGAATTTCGACTTTTTTCACCAAAAAGTTCAATAAAGATGTTCAAATTAGAGAGAGAAAGACGACAGTTTTTTTTTATACTATACGCATTATCTAACCACGGCTAATAGCTTATCAAAAGAACTTACGATATTTATTCCAAAAGATTTCGGCTCCTTGATACTTCCAAACACTGTACGAAAAACAAAGAGAGAAACCTTTTATCATATATAATAAATAAAGAACTAACTTCTCTTCGATACTTACCTTAAACTTATTCTTGACTGCCAACAAATTCGCTTCCTTCTTCTTGAAAACGCGTTAAAAGCAGAGAGTATTAAATGTAATATTTGGCAATTACTTTTGAGCACTTACATTTATATCTATATTGATTTATATTTTCCAAATATTGTATGCGGCCGCCTTTTCGCAATTTTCTTTATGCATTTTTTTATTAGATGCGTCGTCCCTTCGACAAACTGACTTGGGTGTAAGTACAGTTACGCACAACATTTTGAGATAATGAGCGTAGCTAAAAGTATGTAAACACTTACACGGATGTCAGTACAAACGGTATTTCAAAGATATTTTTGCCAATATTTTTCGATAGCCGCCTTTCGATGGGATCGATGGAAGAGCTCCCATATACTGTACCTGAATTAAACGAGATCATTTTTAAAATGCGTTTGCATGTTTTTGTACTAAAAGAACCCAACCTTTCTATATAGATATATAAATAATATCTATATATATATATATATAGATGTTGTATTTTCCTTTTGACCCAAATCAAAACTCTGGTACTAGATCCGAGAAATCTTTTCCTTCACGATCAATGCACTTTCCGATGGAAACAGAAGCAATATTATATATTTTTTGCACTTTGTATTAACAGTTATTAAAATTTTGTAGGTTAGGAACGTCAACACACTTACGTTTTATGCAGACTGTACTTTAAAGGTATTCCTCCCAACATTGGATATCTGTCTTCTGATGCGAGAACTGAATGAGAGTTAATTTATTTTTTGAAATTTCCTTCCTGCGAGCTGTATTTAAAGGCGGGGGCGTGAAAGAGATGGCATGTGTCTACAGTTATTAGCAATATTATTTGAGGTTATGAGATTATTGTGAACTTACTCTGAAGTCAAATAAAGATCGTATTGAAGGGACTTTTGCTGATTGTGTACTATACTTGCACTTGCCTGTTAGGGGCTAAATTTAAGGGTATCTATATGCATTTATATGTTGGGAATCGGGATCTAATGGATGCACTTTAACCAAACGCTATACGAAAACGAATACAAAAAGGAGGTTAACTTTAAAATGCGCCTTTCTTGAATTTACTTGTTTTAGACTTGAAACATTGGCAGATATTTAGAGACTGAATATTTTTCGCTACCCGATGTGCTTATGACAACTCGTATATAATTAATGGCTCGTCGCCTACTGTGCCTTTTTTTCGACTAAATATTCGACACACACACAACAGCTTGAGAGCAGAAAAGTCCCCGAAATTAGATATAGGATATAGATATAGGATATAGATATAGGATATAGACATCGGATATAGATATAGGATATAGATATAGGGTATAGATATAGGATATAGATATAGGATATAGATATAGGATATAGATATAGGATATAGATATTGGATATAGATATAGTATATAGATATAGGATATAGATATAGGATATAGATATAGGATAAAGATATAAGGTATAGATATAGGATATAGATATAGGATATAGATATTGGATATAGATATAGTATATAGATATAGGATATAGATATAGTATAAAGATATAGGATATAGATATAGGGTGTAGATATAGGATGTAGATATAGGGTATAGATATAGGATACAGATATAGGATATAGATATAGTATATAGATATAGGATATAGATATAGGATATAGATATTGGATATAGATATAGTATATAGACATCGGATATAGATATAGTATATAGATATAGGATATAGATATAGTATAAAGATATAGGATATAGATATAGGGTGTAGATATAGGATGTAGATATAGGGTATAGATATAGGATACAGATATAGGATATAGATATAGTATATAGATATAGGATATAGATATAGGATATAGATATTGGATATAGATATAGTATATAGATATAGGATATAGATATAGGATATAACTATAGGATATAGATATAAGGTATAGATATAGGATATAGATATAGGATATAGATATTGGATATAGATATAGTATATAGATATAGGATATAGATATAGGATATAGATATTGGATATAGATATAGTATATAGATATAGGATATAGATACAGGATATAGATATAGGATAAAGATATAAGGTATAGATATAGGATATAGATATAGGATATAGATATTGGATATAGATATAGTATATAGATATAGGATATAGATATAGGATATAGATATTGGATATAGATATAGTATATAGATATAGGATATAGATATAGGATATAGCTATAGGATATAGATATAAGGTATAGATATAGGATATAGATATAGGATATAGATATTGGATATAGATATAGGATACAGATATAGGATATAGATATAGGATATAGATATAAGATATAAATATAGCATATAGATATAGTATATAGATATAGGATATAGATATAGGATATAGATATAGGATATAGATATAAGGTATAGATATAGGATATAGATATAGGATATAGATATTGGATATAGATATAGTATATAGATATAGGATATAGATATAGGATATAGATATTGGATATAGATATAGTATATAGATATAGGATATAGATATAGGATATAGATATTGGATATAGATATAGCATATAGATATAGGATATAGATATAGGATATAGATATAGGATATAGATATAAGGTATAGATATAGGATATAGATATAGGATATAGATATTGGATATAGATATAGTATATAGATATAGGATATAGATATAGGATATAGATATTGGATATAGATATAGTATATAGATATAGTATATAGATATAGGATATAGATATAGGATACAGATATAGGATATAGATATAGGATATAGATATAGGATATAGACATAGGATATAGATTTAGGATATAGATATTGGACACGAAGCTTTGCTGTTTTGGGCTTTGGTGCCACATGCCGGCCACACAATCGGACAGTAATTAGTTGAAGTAATAAACACAGATTTCTAAGTGCATTAAATTGAATTACCCAATATTATCAAGGGACGCGAAACATTGGGGCTTGGACTGGACTGTATATAAGGTATATTATATTCAAGTAAGCAAGGACTATGAAAGCCAAGTGCAGCAAGCTTGGAATGTGGGTTCAGGAGTGTTATATGCAGTTAAAAAACAAGTAAGAGGTTCTAGTCCCGACTAGGGCATACCCTGAACCCTCTTCTTCCAACAGGCGATAGGTATAAAATGATAGATACTTGATATATACATATATACTATTCTAGAAGCTACATGTCGAGTTTGATGACTCTAGCTCATATTATTTTTTATCGATTACTTGGAAACGGGCCAAGTTATCGATTATCGGAAACAAACTCGATCTGCGCGGGCACTAGGAGGACCTACAGCTAAAATTGCAAGTCTCTAGCTCTTATAGGTTCCGAGATCCTTGCGTTCATACACACGGACAGACAGACGGACATGGCTAGATCGACTCGGCTGTTGATGCTGATCAAGAATATATATACTTTATGGGGTCGGAGATGCTTTCCTCTGCCTGTTACATACATTTGCACAAATACATAATACCCTTTTTACTCAATTTTCAATGGGTTCAGGGCATAATGAGTTACTTTTTGGATGCCTGCCAATCGTAACGCCCATAAGGCAGAAGAACTAATTCTTAAAGCTAGAGCCTTGCGCTTGGGTATATACAGACTTTTGCATGCCAAATGCAAGCTCTACAAATTTCATTCAGATCGGACTATAAAGACCGAAGTTCGGCAAGAACGGAGCACAGCTTGTGTGCGTGTGTGTGCGACTAGGCTAACCTCCCGGTTGAGTGGAAAGTGCATTAATGTTGGATTTCTCCAGGGTGCCGGGCCACAATCGATATGCAATCGAAATTCAATCGGAATATAAAGCGCCAGCTTTGGCTGCACTCCAGTTATTCGGCATGGAGCTGGCCGCTGGGCAATGGCTGCTGCTCGGACTGTGCCTGGTTGGCCGCGCGCTGACCTGGCCGGAACAGGAGCAGGAACAGGAGCAGGAGCAGAGAATCGTTGAGAGGTTGTCGCATGTGCTGCAGGCGATATTCAATGCGAACCTGAGCATCTCGGTGAGCAGCGTCTATCGCGAGGATCTGCCGTTGGCGCAACGTCGTCTCGTGGAGCGCGTCCTGGACCGCAGCTGGCCGCGGGCGGAACTGTTGCCCGCTGTGCTGGACAGGCAGCTGCAGCCGGAGCTCAGCCTGCGCGTCCAGCTGCTGCTGTTCTTTGTGCTGGACGCGACGCAGCTAATTAGCGCCGCCAACCGGAATCCGCGCGTCAGCGTTACCCACAAGTACAAGTATCTGATCGTGCTGCTGGCCAAGCCGGAGGCGGCGGCGGCGTCGGTCGCCTGGCAGCGGACGCAAATGCGCCACATCTTTGGCTATCTGCTGCGGCAGCGCTACAATGTCGATGTGCTGCTGCTGCTGGCGGAGCTGACAACGGGCGGCAACGTCACCAGCTACAGCTATGCGCCGTATGCGGCGGCGCCGCAACGTTGCGACTCGACGGAGCCGCTGGCATGGCCGCTGCATCAGGCGCAGGCGCGGCGGCGGCGGCTGGAGCAACTGTATCCGGGCGATAAGCTGGCCAATTTGCACGGCTGTCCGCTGCGCGTCATTGTCTGGCAAATCCAGCCGTATATGCAGCTGCATCCGGACGGACGCATCTCCGGCCTGGATGCGGAGATACTGCAGCTGCTCGCCGTGCGGCTCAACTTCAGTTTGGCTCTGGTGGCCAATGAGCCGCCGGAGCTGATTGGCGGCGCCAGCTATATGAACGGCAGCATGACCGGCGCCTTTCGCATGCTCCGCGAGCGTCGGGCCAATCTGACGCTGGGCTTCACCGCCTGCCTGGCGGCACGCTATAAGTTTTTGGCCAGCACGCTGCCATACGGCCAGGTGGAATATGTTCTCGTGTTGCGCCGAGCACGGCCGTTTAGCCTGTACGAGATTATGCTGTTGCCGTTCGATCGCTCGGTCTGGCTGCTGTTGTTCGTGCTGGCTGCAGTGCGTCCGTTGTGCCGGCGGCTGCCGTCGCAGCTGCAGCTGGCCTGGCTGCTCTTCCTCTTTCTGCTGCGATTGAGCTACGAGAGCTGCGTGTTCGTGCTGGTGCACAATGCACCGCGACGCCCGCTGCCGGACAGCCTGGAGCAGGCTTTGCAGCTGGACTATGGCTTCATTGTGGACCATGCCACGTTTAGGATGACGGAGCTGCTGCCGGTGCTGAAGGCGCGCACCAGCATTTTGCCCGGCCAGCCGGTGGACATGTTCGAACAGCTGCTGGCCCAGCCGCCGGAGAGGCGGATCGCCGCCATCAGTACGCCGCATTTTCTGGCCCACTATCTGAGCGGGCGGCGCGACCAGCAGCCGCTCTTTGTCCTCGCCAGCCGCAAGATCATGGACAACATGGCCTGTGTGCACTTTCCGCTCGGCTCCTATCTGACCGCCACCGTCGATCGGATGCTCTTCTATATGCGCAGCTCCGGCATCAATCAGCATATCGCCAATCGCCTTACAACCATCTTGGCCCGACTACGTCATGGGCGTGCCACCGCCTCCATATCGAGGGAACATGCGACACGGTATAAGGAGTCCATGCGTTTCATCTATGCCGCTCTCAATTGCCTGCTGATCGGCGAATCCATCACGCTCGTCATATTCGCCTTGGAGCTGCTCAGCCTGCGTCTGCCCTGGCTCGCCAGGCTCCTCCAGCGTCTCTGATCAGCTGGGATTCCTATTAAAATATTGAATATATATTTATCAA
Organism: Drosophila montana; assembly: GCF_035044405.1. Taxonomy (NCBI): domain Eukaryota; kingdom Metazoa; phylum Arthropoda; class Insecta; order Diptera; family Drosophilidae; genus Drosophila; species Drosophila montana. The sequence goes on from NW_026997533.1 coordinate 754,797, forward strand.
TGTAAAATATTAAATATATAGTTACCAGCTGCTATTGCCCGGCCTTGTCCGGCGCAAGTCTCTTGCTTCAAATGTTTAGAAAACGATTTTCCACCCTTTTTCCGCACGTGAAAATGGCTATAGATCTTTCAAAATTAATTTGAACTTGAACGAATTAGAACTAAAAGTTATATCATTGGTAAAAAAAAAGGGTCAAAAGGAGACTAGCCTCGTGAAAATCGGATGAGATTCGACCCAGTTATTGGGGTGGGAAATTATAACCTGTATGGGGAAATTCGACCAGGAATAAGATACTCAGATTTGGATGCCAAATTGATCTAGAAGTCAAACCATGAACAAAAAGCCAAACCTTATGAAAATCGAATGAAATTTGACCAAGATATGAGGGTGGGAAATTTTAACCTGACTAACTATGGGATATTTGTGGGTTATTTGAGGGTACCATTTCCACATGAATTTCGACCAGGAATAAGATACTCAGATTTGGATGCCAAATTGATCTAGAAGTCAAACCATGTACAAAAAGCCGAACCTTATGAAAATTGGATGAAATTTGATCGAGTTATGGGGTTGGGAAATTTTAACCTGTGTCTATATGGGATATTTGTGGCTTATTTGAGGGTACCATTTCCACATGAATTTCGACCAGGAATAAGGTACCCAGATTTAGACGCCCATTTTTTAAAGAGGTCAAACAATGAACAAAAATCCAAAGTTTATGAAAATCGAATGAGATTTGATCGAGTTATGGGGTTGGGAAATTTTGACCCATGTCTTAATTGGATATTTGAGGGTACCATTTCCATATCTTAATAGACAATACAGTTTTTCATACAACAACTTAATTTTCGACCGATCGTTCCTATGGCAGCTATATGATATAGTAATCCGATGTAAATAAATGTAGGGAACATAATGAAACTTACAATTGGCGAGTTTTCTCAGGAGATCTTGAAAAGCAAAAAAGTTTTCCATATAACAACTCCACGAAAAGTTTTTTTTTTCGATTTTACCAATTAGTGTAAAGTATTCGTAGTCCGAATTCACGACTATTTCAATTCTTTAAAAATCATACCGAAGAATTCAAATATAACATTTAATCTTATAAGCAAACGTATAAGTAAACCGATTTATATACTACTTTATTTTAGTGCAAAAAAAAATGTTTCTCACATCGAACGCATTTAAAGATATAAACATAAAGCTCAACAATATGCTTTAAATATATATATATATGTTACAGATTTTTTCGAATATTATTATATTATTTTTCAAATATTATTTATATATATTTTACTGAAATACAGCGCATTAAGCCTTCAAGTAGATATTTCTTATAATAATATGATAAATATTATTGTCTATATTATATATATTCTATATTAGAATAATATTATTATAATTGCAAAGCCAAAAAAACATTTGTTGCAGGTTTCTACAGCTACTGGAGGCTATATAAGTCAAAAAGAAATAATAATTAAGAGTTAGTTAGATATCTTAAAAAACATAAAATAATTTATACAAATCAATCAAACTTCGACCAAGATTTAGCTCACAAGCAAAAGTTATACTGACGATCGCGAGTTTGGATAAAATATTTTAAATAACATATAAGTTTTCTTATAGAACACAATTTTATAAAAGATTTTGCCCATGCACTTATATGGAATAGATATTATATTTTAAGGTAAGGCTCAAATTTCAGCTGGGCATTGCTTGGTTTAAGATATCTTGAAAAACAATAAAAAGCTGTTTTACACAAAAGCCTCTTCTCGCGATTTGCTATGCATATTATAAGAGAGACAAATTATCTGTTGTTACTGAACAAGAATATATACACTTGATGGGTTCAAAGATGCCCACAGCAAGTGTTTACAAATGTTGTATAGAAGCTTATGTGGATAAGGGCAAAGCGAGCCAGAATAGCTGGGCAATAAATGTGTTTAAGTTACAAAGTAGTTAACATAATAAAGGGGTTTTCTCAATCGATTGGATTGATGTCGCTTTAGACCACATAACGATTGGCCGCATTCATGAGCCGCCGGAGACGTGGTCGCTGTGGCTGGGCGGCGCGCAGTTCGAGCACGAACACGATGCTGGCGAACAGATGCATTAGCCCCAAGCTGGCGAAGAGGCCGGCGAGCAGCCAGAGGGTTAGTTTGATTGGATCACGGTTGCGCTGGGCGGCCATATGCTCGATCCGGTCGAGGTACATGCGACGATAGCGATGCACCAGGCCGGAGGACATCATGTTGATCAGCAGCTTGTTGATGCGCTGCTTCAGATACGAATGTGGACGCATGTAGAGCGCCAGCGGTGCGGTGAGCAGGGGATAGGGCAGCACAGTGAGACGCTGCTTTTCGGGACCGGAGTCCATATCGAATCTGGCTACGGTCGGCTGCAGCACCGGCACCACAAATTGCGCCTCGCTGTCATCGCGCAGCTGGCGAAGCGAATCCTCCAGACCGGACACCACCACGATACGCTGACGGGGCACCGTGTCCTTGAACACCGGCTGCAGTGCGGGCAGCATATTGAACGCATACTTCCTCTCCAGCACCTCGGACAGCGAACGCAACGGTGTACGCACCCGCCCATCCTGCAGCAGTATGTACAGCTCGCCGGTGTAGGCGGCACGCAGCACCAGTGTCTGGAGCAGCCACATTGCGAGCAAATATCGGGCGAAATTGCGACGCGGCGGATGCAAATGCAGGCCGCCGAGCAGTGTGCTCCACAGCTCTGTGCCGGGCAGCCGATTGTTCTCGCCAAGCACAAAGCGACGCAATCGCGGCCCGCCGAGCAACTGCAGCCAGGCGATCAGACAAAAGCCCAGCAGCACGCACATCAACAGGCACAGCCAGGTGATGTAGCCCAGCGGCTTGGTCAGGCGCTGCAGCGGCGACAGCGGATAGCCGCCGGGTATGCAGAGCACTATCGGGAAGCTGGTGTACGAGATGCTCGGCAGCATATACGTGGCGCGCTCCATGTTGTACATAAACGAGACAAAGGTTATGTTCGCCACGCCGTCAACGATCTGCAAGGAGAGCATGCGGTTAAGGTGAATCAGTTCCAAAGTTTGCCTGCCTCAAGCTGAAGATTGACTCACCATTTTCATGGCGCCCGTTATGGTGCCATTGGGAAGGAGTTCACCTCGATCACTATTTGGCTCCTTTACGATTTTGATGCCAAAGTTCATGCGCTCCGCCAGCAGGCGATAGATCATGCCCTCGATGCCATATATGCGCTGGTCATCGGGCTGGCTGGAATCGTCATTGATCATGACAAAGGGGCGACTCTCAAATGTGGCGGTGACCAGCTGACAGCCATGCATGTCATGCACCTTGGCGTCAAAGAATTGATCGCTGTTCTCCACATGGATTATTGGCGGTGCACCAAGGCCGCCCTGGAAGGTGGCATAGTGCACCGGCTCCGATGACTGACAGCGATGCGGACGATATGGATAATAATTGTAGACCCGGACGGTGCCCGTTTGACGACCCACCAGCAGCACATTCACGTTGATCACATAGATGGCGAGCAGACGTTTAAAGATTTCGCCAATTGTGCGCAGACGTCCGGTCTCCCTGCCCGTGTACACAATGCAATAGAAGCCGTTGCGCTTAAAGAAGCTGCCCGGCTGCAGCAGATGCCGCTCCAGACGCATATAGGCGCGCCAGCTGTCCAGCAGCAATATGGCAATATCGCGGCCCACAAAGCCGCTGGCCAGGCCAGTGTGCGCTGTGCCCGCCGGCGGCTCGTCGTCGCCATCGATGCGCTCGTGCTCCAACAGAAACTTGATGCGACCGGCACCAGATGCCAAACGCAGCACAGAATCAATCAGATCGTTGTGGAGAGCGCGACTTGAGTCGCGCGTGGCAAAGTGCATAATGGACAACGGTTTGCTCGAGTCGCTCGCATAGTGACTGTTAATCGTCCAGACGACGGCATACATTAGTGTTATGTTATAAATCGCCTGCACCGACGCGCTGGACAACATGTTGAGGGCAAGTGAAGAGTCGTCCAGTAACTGCTGTGCGCGCGGCGGCAATTGCTGAAGCTTTTAGTGCTTGCATGTGAGCTTGCAGCTTATCGCAGCTCGTTATCTGGCAAATTGTATTTAAATGGATGCGCCATCAGTTAACAAGTCGTTCGTCACATTGCCTGCCGCATGCCACATGCCACATGCTACATCTGCAAAAAAAAAAAAAAAAAAAAACCAATCTTTATATACTTAAACCGTTTACTTTATAAATCGAGTTAATTTTGCAAACGGCTCGTTGGTTTTGAACTGCCGCTGCCAGTGTGACCAACATCCGTTTTTGCTAGCTTTAACCAAATTTGTTAGCAGAAGTGACCACAAGAAGATGGACAGACATGGATGTGAGTAATTGGTTGCCACGCGGCGCTTGCCAGATCTGTATAAAAAATATTTGAGAACACAACTGTTCAAATATGTTGATTTTGCGAACTGCTCGTTAACTTTGAATTGCGGCTGCCGGTGTGGCCCCTATGTTTGTGTGTTCGCCTGTTTTCACAGCATTCGCAAGTCAGTGTGACCCCAAAATGCAGCGCAATAAATGGCGAATAAGCATTTTAATTGTTTTAGGTTTTTGCTTTTTATCTTGAAATGAGTAATTGGCAACGAAATTGCAACAGATGCAGCAACAGCTCGTGTCGCAACACAATTTACAGATCGCTGACCGTATTTTATGTGTTCATTTACAATACAAACAACTATTTGCTAAATTTTTTTGATGACCTAAGCAGCCACCCGCAAATTAATAAAAAAAAAAAAAAATAAATAAAAATATATGATAATACATGTTCCTACATATTTTTTGTAATATTTTATTCTTATTTTGTACCACAGTCGACGTTGGAGTTAAAAGTCCATTGCAGAGCTTAGCTCAGCATTGATGCACCTCGCTGGCTTCGGCGCGGTGACACACATTCGCGACAAGGCGGTCTACGCTGCGAGAATTTTTTGGTCACTAAAAATGGCAGACACTCATTTATTGGAGATGGACCACGAATACCCCAATCACGATAATGTGCATAGAAATAAAATATTTTAATTATTAAAACATATATTACAGTATATAAAGTGTATGTATATTGCTAATAAGCTGAAGGCAATTAAATGTATTGTTATTGTCTTTATTTATGTTTGATTTAGTGAATAGGTACGTTTAAGAAGACGTACATGAACTTAAACCAAAAACAATCATATGTTCAAAATAACAAACAAGAACTCAAAAACATATTGTTACTAAAGTCACGTTAATAATTTCATTTTAAGCGGTCTAATAACATCGATAACGAGTAAAAATACTAATAACTCATACTTAAGGGAATATTTGAAAATATGAGTATGTTAATTGTTTTTTCGTGCTTCTTGGGGGCCCCCAACTGTCATCTCTATGGACAATTTGATATGAGCACGTAGCGGCTGCTGTTCAAAATAAAAATGTAATATGTAGGGTCACACTTTTGGAAACGGTTAAAAGACACAAGAGACAAAGCGGAAAAGAAGTCGTGCTTAGCTTCCGGATTGTCGCGAATCGTAGACAAAACAATTCCAAAACGCAGATAAGACGAAAGAATTGGCAACTATGTGGAACTGTGGATTTGTTTTCAGTGCAACATTTTGCACTGATTCCATGAAAAATTGCTCATCAGCAAATTGTTAAGTCAAGGTTTTTTTTGTTCTTGTTTTTATGTATGTATGTATTTATTGTGCTGCGGCGGCTGCTGCAGCAGCTGCAGTCTCCATTGGGTATTTCTTTAATTTCTTTTACTTTTACTGACCGAACCCATCGGAAAAGGGTAAAATATGGGTAGCTTTGTTATTTGCAAATGGGCGAGGCATCTGGGATCCCTTAAAGCTGATTCGATCTGGTGATGTCTGCCTGCCAGTAAAGACACACTTAAGCTCTTGTTAACCATACCCAGTTTTTTTAAAGTTAAGTTTATATTAAAATATTGATAACAGCGTTTCTTAAAACGATTCAAACGATTTGGCATGTATCCAGATTATATGGCGACATTTGGTATGTTTTCTCGTTAAGTAAAGTAGAAATAGATATCATATAATCGCAAATCGCATTGTATTTATACAATAAATAACAATTTCTATTAAGCTTTTTGCCTAAACAAATATTAAATTATCCTGCTATTTCCTGCTACACTTTTTATTAGTATTTAAATTTTATAAAGCACAATAATATGGAACGGTATTTTTTTTTTGTATATTTAATTTATGTTATATGTATACACTGAAAATACGTTGACAATTGGAAAACGAATGCGGCGGCTATTTCATATTGAGAGAAAAAATTAGCACATAGACTAGCTAAAGTGTCGCTGATTATAGGGTATTTACCAGTCGATCAGTCTCAACACGAGCACTTTTGGTTGCTGTTAGTTGGCTTTTTGTGGCGCACACACACGGAAACGAAATTGAAATGCAATGTCAATTTTTGGTGTCACCAAGGCAGGGCGTTGCGGGACGGGGCGTGGCCGCATCAACTCGCAGTGCGTGCAAATTGCAGCGCAGCTCTTTGGCACGATTCGGCGGCGTCGACACTTTTTGGCCGCCGCCAACGCTGGCAGAGTTCTATATGGGCCAGAGTCGGAGCGCTTGGAGCGTCAGTCGCCGTTCGACGCTCAACAAACGGCTAGTTCCAGCAAAAGCGCTCTGAAAAGCGATACAGAGTATATACGATATTAAGGATGAGATTGATTTGTGTAACGCTGCTGCTGCTTGGCGGCGCACTGTGCAGCGCCCAGGATGCGTCGGCGGGTGCCAGCGTTGTCAGCGGCGCGGAGGCAGCTGCCGCCGTGGATAGCCTAACGCCTAACGGCAATGCCAATGACACCGCCGAGGAGAAGCCGCGCATACCCAGCCAGGAAGAGGTGAGCATCAATAGCGGCGACCTAAGCCAGCGACAAAAGCTAATCCTTTGCAACTCTTTCATCTACGACCGCAGTTACTCGCCCAGATGCCGCCCCTGCAGCCCCTAAACAGTGGAATACCCTCTCTGGATGCGTTCTATATGATGTTCCCGGCGCTGAGCAGCCTCCTGCGCTGGGGCAGCCTCTTTCCGGCACAGTCGCTGCTAGGCGCCGTGCCGGACACACTGCAGCCGGCCGCCTCGAAGGTGGTGCTCGTGCTGGCGGACGAAGCCAATGGACACAAGTCGCGTGTAACGCGTCAGGATGCAACCGCACAACCGGCGCCAGCTCCGGCGGCACCAACAGCGATGAACGGAGCCGCGATGCTGCAGCAAATGCAGCAGATGCTTGGCCAGATGCCGCCTCCAAATCTAGGCCAGATGATGCCTCCAAATCTAGGCCAGATGATGCCACAAGTGCCCGCCGGCTGGCTGCCGGATGGCTTTACGCTAGGCCAAATGCCGCCGCTGCCGGATAACTTTAATCTGGGTCAAATGCCACCAATGCCGGATGGCTTCAATCTTGGCCAAATGGCGCCCGTTATGGCCAACTTTGGCCTGCGTCCGCTGGAGGGTCTGCTCGGCCAGGCGCCAGTCGCGCCCGCCACCACAGCTGCGCCGCCGGCAGCCAAGCCGGCGAGCGAGTCGGAGCCGGCGCCAGCGCCAGCGGTGGGTCAGGCGCCACCAGCAGCAGGAGCCGGAGGATTTGGCGCTCTCTTCGATGGCGGCAGCAATCTGCTGGGCCAAGCCTTCAGTGGCATGCCCGCAGCGCCCACGCCGGACGCCTTCATGGCTGGCCTGCGCCAGTTCTGGCCGGGCGCAGCGCCGCCCACGGGCGACAGAAGCGCCCAGGCCTCGGAAATATCGGAGGTGCGCGTCAAGCCGGATAACCAGGACACGATCGGTTATCGGGCGCCACAGCAGGCGCACGCACAGATGGCCCAAATGAAGATCAAGTCCGCGCTGCAGCTGGAGCAGGAGAAGCAGCGCGTGCCGCTGCTCTGGTTCCGCATGCCCACCTCCGAAACGCAACAGTCCAAGTCCACGGAACGTGTCCAGATCGAGTCCAAGCTGCAGGCCTTCGAGCAGCAGGTAATCGCCGAGCTGCAACAGCTCCAGCAGATCGAGCGCCTGGCGCGGGAGATGCGCGCAAATGCCCAGGGTGAAACGCCCGCATACAAGCTGCGCTATCCGCTGAGCCGCACGCCCGTCCACAAGATCACCCGGGCGGACATTGAGCGCGCTTTGCGCGACGACTATGTGCGCCGCCTGCTGCAGAAGGAGGCGCAGCGCAAGACGAACTTCAAGCGACAGACGCAGCCGGAGCAGCTGCTCACCAAGGAGGACATCGTCAAGGTCATGGCCTATGCCTATCGCATGGCCAACGAAAATGCCGAACGGAAGGCCAAGGAGGACAAGTTCTATGCGGCCTACCGAGCCGCCGAGACAGCGGAGCCAGCGGAGCGACAGCAACAGCAATGGGAGCTCCAGCAGCAGCGTCAGTGGACGGAGGATCAGGCTAAGGCGCAGCAGCAGGCAAAGGATCAGCAGAATGACATGATGATGCGCCAGGCCAAGGCGCAGCAGGAGATGATGCAACAGCAGCCGAATCCCATGATGATGCGCCAGTGGACGGAGGAACAGATCAAGGCCCATCAGCAGGCAAGGGATCGACAGAATTCCATGATGATGCGTCAGTGGACGGAGGAGCAGGCCAAGGCGCAACAGCAGAACACCATGATGATGCAGCAGCAGCAGCAGAATCCCATGATGATGCGTCAGTGGACGGAGGAGCAGGCCAAAGCACAGCAACAGCAGGCAAAGGAACAGCAAATGCGTCAGTGGACGGAAGATCAGGCCAAGACACAGCAGCAGGCCCAGGAGCAGCAACGCCAGTGGACGGAAGATCATGCCAAGACACAGCAACAGGCAAACGAGCAGCAGAAGCCCATGATGATGATGCGCCAGTGGACAGAGGAACAGGCCAAGGCACAGCAACGGGCGGAGGATCAGGCCAATGCACAGCAAGCGATGCAGCAACAGAATCCCATGATGATGATGCGTCAGTGGACAGAGGATCAGACCAAGGCACAGCGGGATCCACAACAGTTTCAGCAGCAGCAGATGCCCATGATGATCCAGCAACAGAATCCCATGATGATGCGCCAATGGACAGAGGATCAGGTCAAAGCTCAGCAGGCAAAGGCCCAGCAAGAGATGCAGCAGCGTCAATGGACAGAGGAACAGGCCAAGGCGCAGCAGCCGCAACAGATGTCCGAGAAATCCATGGAACAGGCAGCCGAACGCCAGTGGGCGGATGAGAAGATGCGGGCCATGCAACAGCAACAGCAGCAGCAACAGCAGGAGCAGCAGCAGGAGCCGCAACAGAACATGGAGCAGCCGGATGAGGAGTCGGTGCTGGGCGAGGCCAAGCCGCAGATGCCCGAAAATGCTGGCCAGGCACGGCACAAAGGTAATCTCTATGGTGTATTCCGCAGTACCGATCCTAATCTCTTGCCGCAAACAGTGGACGCGCTTGGCCTCGGCGGCGATCATCGCAGGAAATCCAAATCCCATTCGTCGCCCACCATCATCAACTACTACCACAGTGCGCCGGCGGCCAGTTACGGCCAGGGCTACGGCCAGGGCTACGGCCAGAGCTACGGCCAGGGCTACAGCCAGAGCCACGGCCAGGGCTACGGCCAGAGCTACGGCCAGAACTCCGCCCAGACCTATGGCCAGAGCTCTGGACAGGGCTATGGCCAGAGCTCTGGACAGGGCTATAGGCCCAGCTATGGCACCAGCTACGGCGGCGGCGGCCAAGGCTCCAATGCATATGGCGGCTATCGTGCGGCCATTGGCAACGACGAGATCGACTCCATGCTGCAACAGCATCAGGTCATGGCGGTAAGTTAAGCCAAACCAAAAACAATCTATAGATGGAAAACATGGAACCAGCCTTTAAATCAATCAATATCAGCTCCGAACCCATAAGGAAGTCGATAAAGTCAAGGGCTTAGCTATATAACAGGCAGAAGAGAAAACCCATCTAGCCTTGTCCGTCTGTCCGCCTTTCAGACAGACTGGAAGACAGACTGGAAGACAGACTTGAAGACAGACTGCAAGACAGACCGAAAGACAGACTGGAAGACAGACTGGAAGACAGACTTACAGTCAGACTGGAAGACAGACTGGAAGACAGACTGAAAGACAGACTGGAAGACAGACTGGAAGACAGACTGGAAGACAGACTGAAAGACAGACTGAAAGACAGACTGGAAGACAGACTGGAAGACAGACTGAAAGACAGACTGACAGTCAGACTGGAAGACAGACTGGAAGACAGACTGAAAGACAGACTGGAAGACAGACTGGAAGACAGACTGAAAGACAGACTGGAAGACAGACTGGAAGACAGACTGGACGGCAGACTGGAAGATAGACTGGAAGACAGACTGGAAGACAGACTGGAAGGCTGACTTGGAGACAGACTGAAAGACAGACTGGAAGACAGACTGGAAGACAGACTGAAGGACAGACTGGATGACAGACTGGAAGATAAACTCGAAGACAGACTTGAAGACAGACTGGAAGACAGACTGGAAGAGACTGAAAGACAGACTGGAAGACAGACTGGAAGATAGCCTGGATGACAAACTAGATGACAGACTGGAAGATAGACTGAAAGACAGACTGGAAGACAGACTTGAAGACAGACTTGAAGACCGACTGGAAGACAGACTTAAAGACAGACTGGGAGACAGACTGGAAGACAGACTGGACGACAGACTGACAATTAGACTGGCAAACATTGCTTTTCAAGCATAACTCGATGAATTCAAGAGCCAGATACACAAAGGATTGCTTGTAGATCAGCGTATAATGTACGCATATTATAAATAATTAATTTTTGGAATAGCTTTCCCTCGTACCCACCATAAAATGAAAAAGAAGCTAAAGCTTTGCGCTTTGGTATGCACATACTTTACCATGTCATATTTGAGCTTTGGAAATTTGATGAAGATCGGACCATAAATACCGAAGTTAATCAAGATCAAATTTCTCGTGCATAGTTTGGTGACAAAGGGAAGAAGAAGCATAGCCGCTGCTCAAGCTGCGCTGTAACGGAAATTGAGTCCAGGGTATCTGCTAGTCGGGCACTTCCGATTAGAAAACTTTTACTTGCTTTTAAATTGTCCAGTTCCATCTATATATTGTGTATATATTCGGTTAAGACAAACCACGCACACTCACACACATGCGCACACACACACACACAGCCACACACATACCACACCCACACACACACATACCACACACAGCCACACACACACATACCACACACAGCCACACACACACACACCCAAGTAGCTGGCTCCATATCATTCACATTTTTGCATCTTCTCCTCGCCCGCTGTTCCTCATGTCATTAACAGGCGACGCATTTCAGACAATAAAACCCTACAACAACAACAACGACAACAACAAGGATGAGCAGCTGACCAGCGGGAACAGCAGCTCCTCCGCATCCCCAGACCCGTCCTCGTCCAGCAGTCATCACATTGAGAAAAGGTTAGCAAATTTTTGTAGCAAATCCTCGCCAGCATTGCGACCTGGCAGCTGCAGCTGCGGCAGCGCTAACTGCGCCTGCGGCAGCAGCTGCCGTTGCGCCGCTGCCCGAGCTCAATCCCAGGGCCAATCCCAGGGCAAATCCCAGGGCCAATGTCCGTGCCAGCGGGCTGAGCAGGCTGGCCGGCGCAGACGCAGCGCGGAATATGGCACGCTGGAGACCATTGACGAGGGCTCGCTGAATGCGCTGAGGAAGGAGTATAAGCTGGGCCTGAAGGAGATCACGCTCAGTCCGGACGAGGATCCGGCCGAGGCGCTGATGCGCTACAATGCGGCATCCATACGCGAGGCGCTCGAGCGTGCCAGCCAGGAGCCGCTGGAGATCAACGGCGATCAGCTGACCTCGGGCGAAATGGCCGCCCACCAGGAGGAGGAGCTGGAGTATGCCACCGAGCCGCCGTTGGTGACAAGCACCTCCGCAGCTCCGGCCATTGTCAGCAGCAGCACGGAGCGTGCCCAGCAGGATGGGCCCAGCAGCGAACGGGCTGCGATAACCGCAGAGCTGGCCGCGACGCGCGCCGAATTCAAGCAGCTGTACGGCCTAATCGAGAGCCTCAAGGAGCAGCTGACCAAGGCGGAGCAGCGGCTGCGGGATTGCAGGCAGCCCGAGACAGCCACAACGAGCAGCAGCAGCAGCAGCAGCACGAGTACGAGCACGAGCACGAGCACGACCACGAGCACGAGCACGACTGAGGCGCCGGTGCCCTGGGCGCATCTGCTGGCCAGCAAAGGCTACGATACCAACTATCTGTCCAAGTCGCACGAGCACCAGTATGCCCAGGGCGGGCAGCTGGACATGCCCAAGCCGGAGTCAACGGGCTCCGGTGATTATAGCTACCAGGAGCTGCAGCCCTACGAGCCGGACAATAAGCCCAAGCGCGCCACGGATGTCAATATCAGCACCACGTCGACGTCGACGACGACGACGGAGCATTCGACTGCGGCGCTGCAGCAGGCGCAGCAGCTAAATGCGGCGCTCCACAGCAATGCCATAGCTGATAATGGAGCAGCAGCAGCAGCCGCCGGCGGCGATGATGTGGGCAACACGAGCACCAGCACGGCCACGCCGTATGCGCTGCGTGGTAAATTTGTGCGCAGGCGGAGCACCGCCAGGCTGGGATTGCGGACGACGCGCCAAGCGAAGGTAACGAAGGCATCCAGCGAGAATGCGGAGCTGTCGTTGTTGCGTGCGCGCAGCACGAAGCTTGATCAACTGATCGATGTCTTACACGAACTCCTACGTTTGCAGCTCCAGCGGGAAAATGCGCTCGCCAAGATAACCAGCTCCAGCTCCAGCGTTAGCTCCACCCGGCGTCCCAGCAAAGCCTCGAACCGTTTGCGCCGGCGACGTAAGCAGCGTCCGAGCAGCAGCCCCAAAAACATAAATTCATCTATTTAAATCAACAACAAAAATTTACCATTAACTTTAACATTAACTTTAACATTAACTTTACCATTAACTTTAACATGAACATAACTAATGTTGCCTCATTCATGCTATTCACTTTCATTGCATATGTTGACATCAAATCAGTCAGTCATCAGCAACCGCACCCGCATCAGCATCAGCATCTGCATCAGCATCCACATCAGCATCAACATCCGCATCTGCATCCGCATCCATATCCGAAGTCGACGACGCCAACGTGGGCGCTCCGCTTGGCTTGAAAGAGGGCCTGCTGCGGCCCTATATGGGCCTCCTGCCGCTCGAGCAGCCGAACGATCCCTGGACACAGAAGGCCTATAATCCGCATTATCCATTGTATAGCGGCGGCGGCAGCTATGAAACGTATCTGAGGCCACGCCGCGACACGCACATTATGGCTCGCAGCCAGCCGCTGCTGACGCCCGGCATGCTGGAGCGCCTGCTGCGCATCAAGGCGGAGTTCCAGCGACGCTTTCCCCATCTCTACCAGGGCATGCTCAATCATCATACGAATCAGACGCGTGTCGTCGTTAAGCCGCCGCTGCTGGTGCGTCTGTCCAGCAACAGGGCGAGGTATAGCGACAAGCCGCTCCTGGAGCTGGGCGCCGCCGAACGCGGCCTCTTTGACGAGGAGGCGGAGGCGGAGGAGGAGGAGGAAGCCAGTGCCGAGCAGCCGACCACCGAGAAAAATGAGTCAAGCGAGCTTTTCGATAAAAAGGATGACCTTGTTGGCGATTTCGACTACTTTCACTTCGAGGATAACGATGATAATGATAACGATAACGATAACGATAACGATACTGATATTATTGACGATTAGATAAAGGTTAGTTTAATTATGTAAATCCCCTTGAACAGAATCACTAAAAATGTATAAAAGAAAACCGTTGCGTTTCAATAATTTTTATCGATATATATATATATATATATCGATAGGCATTGTCCCTAGTACTTAGAGATGAGAAATTAGCACAGGGTTGTGATTGGCGGGAGTGAAGTTTTGACTGATTGATGGCCTATTTGTATACAAGATTTTCGGAATAACTACCAACTGGGTATAATGAATTGTCCGATCGACTTATATCAAATATATATACTATATGGCACACAATATGCCGCATGATTTGCAACTGACAGCCGTTGGGTTTGTCTTGTTCTTGACTTGGGTCCAAACCTCACACGCACCCCGGGGAAATCTGTTTAATGCGTGCTTAATAAGCATATTGGTGTGTAACAATCCGAATACCTGATATCCCATATTCAATACCCTAGAGTCTCGGCCTCTCCATTTGCCTGAGTCAATTAATGAGCGGCTGTCGTTAAATTTGAACTCTGCAAGAAAAAGTGTGCACCTATTGACGAAAATTGTCTAAAATGTGCCAGCGATAACAATCGATATTTGATATTAAATAATACCAAAAATACCAGCACGGCACTTAGATCGAGAGAGAAGGCGGCAATAAGCCGAAGGATACTTATTCAATTATTAAAATGTAATAGCCACATATTACTTTTATTTATTTAGCTCCTCGGCGAATCGACTGCGTTTCATTTTAAATAGTTGCAACATTTAAGGGAAATAAATATCACGTGCATTTAATTTTGTTAAATGCTCGCTTTATCGAAAGCTCAATCGATAGATTCGCAATCGATGAGAAAATACACCGAATAAGAAACCGTTAAGATTCGAATATATGGAAGAAAGTTCTCTTTTACGCATTAGGTTGAAATTCTTTTGGATATGTATTTTATAAATATGTTATGCATTTGGTAAAAATGGTTAAATGGAAAAAGAAGAAAATCAATTAAGCTGAAATGGAGTTGTGTGTAGGAGGATCGGGAATAGCTGATTGTAGATTTTAGAACCAGTTCAGCTGATGGCAATGCGAAGTGCTGGCAGAGCGGGTGAGCGAGCGGTTGCGGGCTGAGGTCTCCCTTAACCAGCCATGCAGGAACCAGTGATTGAATAAACTGTCAGCTGGAGGCGGGTCCGTTGAGAAGGTCGGCATGTGGGCCAGGTCCAGCTGGAAACGGGGCTCCTGGTTTGGTCGGAGCTCGCGGTACACAGCGATGGGCTGCTCCTCGCCCGGCATTGACCAGAGCGAGAGGGGCTCGAACCACTCTCTGTACAAGGGATACTCCGGACTTGCGGGCCTGTCGGGGTCATCTTCCGAGTCCAGCTCAAACATATCCTCCCCAATAATGGGGCATACCCAGTAGACGGCGGTTGGGTCCTGGGCATATGCTGGCTGCTTCTTCTGCTGCTCTTCAGCTGGCGAATCGGACGGCGAGGCCAAGCCCTTGCCCTTGCTTGGAGCCGCTCCTCCAGCGCCATTACGAGTGCAGAGCGTACAGGAGGCTGGCACAGTTGGGGGCAGGAGTTGCTCCTCATCGTTGGGGCCAGCTGCACATCGGAAAGGCGCGAACAGCTGATGACCATTGCGACCGGGTTCATTGTGGTACCGGACATACGCGGCACAGTCCCTTTGCCCGGCCAGGAGCGACGCCAGCTGTGTGCGCTGAGCCAGGCTGAGATTGTGGTCGGAGGGCAGGAAATAGGTGTCCGGTATGTCGGCACGGACGCTGAGGTCGTCGAGGCGCAGGATGTCGCGACGCGCCTCGTAGATCTTGGAGGTGAACTTCTCCAGGCCCTTGATGATAACCGTGCGTTGGCGCTGGTTCTGGAGCAGCACAATGTGGCAGCCGTACCTGATGTTGAGCTCCATGAGTTGGCAGGCGAGGAACTGGTGACTCGAGGCGTAGTCGAATTTTAGAGTGACCGGCAAGTTGCCGAGAAGCAGCTGACGTGCTCGGTAGACGTTATCGATGCTCCCCGAGATGGCCACGTGGGAGGCGTCGCTGGGATTCAGCTGCGGGCAGCACAGCTCGGGCAACGTAATCCTCGTCTGCGTGTACGCCATGATGCTCTTCAGGTTGCGGTCGTGGATACCCCTGATGACCAGGTGGTGCTGCGAGGTTATCTCCATGTACAGCTTCACGGTCGCATCGCGGCCAGCGCTCGACCAGGTGAAGTTCATCAGCAGCTGCGTGGCGTCGCGCAGCTTGTCCGCCTCCCGCTCCACGCCCTTGACCAGCATCACGGAGAAGTAGAGGCGCGCCCGCTCCGAGTAGATGACCTGCACATTGTAGCTCCTCTCGATCATCCGGAGGTAGCGCGCGCTATACGGCTGGGCCTGGATCTGGGCCACGGGCAGCTCGAAGGCGAGCAGGAGGGGGGTGGAGAGTCGCAGCAGGGCTCTGGCCTGCTCCACCTGGGAGAGGCTGCCCGAGACGGAGACCTGGTTCGATTGCTCTGTGAAGCTCTGCATTTCGTCCGGGAAGTGGATGTGCGTGCTGGTCAGGTCCCTGATGCGCTTGATGCCGCTGCCGCCGCATCCGATCATGAACGTGTGGTCCGTGTGGCTGATGTCCATCTTGAGGAGGACGCGCGATGCGCGATCCTCCAGTCTGCTCAGGATGCGGTGCTTGGCTCGGAGCACCTGCTCCCGCTGGCCCACGACGCGCACGTACGGATCCTTGCGGCTCTTGGCCCCGATCTTCAGCCTGCTCGGCCAGCAGACGTAGGTCCGGGTGCTGCTCATGATCTTCTCGAAGAAGTCGCGCGCTCCACTGAGGCCCTCCTTGCGCAGCAGCTGCTCCAGCCAGTGGCGGTCCACCTTGAAGGACTCGTTGTGCAGCTCCGCCACGTCTGCGCCCAGCTTCCTGGCAATGTTCTGCATGCCAATCCACTCCAAGCACTGCTCCCCTTGCTCCCCCTGTGCCCCGCCAGCCCCGTCTGCGGCATCTGGTGGCCACCTTGGTGCGTTGCCCCTTATCGATCTTCTGCTGGACATGGCGGCGCTCACTTCCGCTGACTCAGAGCTCAGTTAATGGGATGACTGAGAGCACGTGTCACTGGGGCCCTCTACGAGTTATCGCTCAGCAATTATCGGCTATCGGTTATCGGCTATCGCTGGGTTGCTCTAACTGTAAGGCAGCCATCTTGTAGGGTTGCCACATGGCAACAAATTGTATTTCCGATTTTTATACAAAAATAAATACTATTTCTATAATTATTTCCTTAGTTACTTAAATGTCAATTAAAAAAACTCCTCAGAATTGTATATTCTCTTGTACATATATATAAAGAAGCCTGTGCTATGTGCATGAGTTTTGCATGTGTGTTTGCATGCATGCATGATGCACTTCTACAATCAGCTATTCCCGATCCTCTTCTTATTCCATTTAACCATTTTTACCAAATGCATAACATATTTATAAAATACATATCCACAATAATTTCAACCTAATGCGTAAAAGAGAACTTTCTTCCATATATTCGAATTTTAACGGTTTCTTATTCGGTGTATTTTCTCATCGATTGCGAATCTATCGATTAAGCTTTCGATAAAGCGAGCATTTAACAAAATTAAATGCACGTGATATTTATTTCCCTTAAATGTTGCAACTATTTAAAATGAAACGCAGTCGATTCGCCGAGGAGCTAAATAAATAAAAGTAATATGTGGCTATTACATTTTAATAATTGAATAAGTATCCTTCAATAAGCTGCCTTTTCTCTCGATCTAAGTGCCATGCTGGTATTTTTGGTATTATTTAATATCAAATATCGATTGTTATCGCTGGCACATTTTAGACAATTTTCGTCAATAGGTGCACACTTTTTCATGCAGAGTTCAAATTTAACGACAGCCGCTCATTAATTGACTCAGGCAAATGGAGAGGCCGAGACTCTAGGGTATTCAATATGGGATATCAGGTATTCGGATTGTTACGCACCAATATGCTTATTAAGCACGCATTAAACAGATTTCCCCGGGGTGCGTGTGAGGTTTGGACCCAAGTCAAGAACAAGACAAACCCAACGGCTGTCAGTTGCAAATCATGCGGCATATTGTGTGCCAGTTGCTGCTGCTGCAGCAGTGTCATGCGGCGCTGACGACGACGACGACGACGACGACTAGCTCAAGGCTGGACACTTTGGCTCTGGCTGTGGCCCAGGTGCTGCACGAGTCGGATATGTCACGCTGCCAGACACTTTACGTCCACATGGAGTACAGCGCGCTGTCGGCGCGGCCGCAGCTGCTGGAGCTGCTGGCACGCCTGTTGCACGCGCTGCCGGCCGCAACATTGCAGCCGCGCTGCCTGTTCCAGCAACGCCCCATGGAGTACAGGCCGTACGTGCATGCTGTGCTGCTGCTGGTGGACGACATGCGTGCGCTGCGCCGCCTCTACGCCGGGCTGGGGGCCACCGGCGATCTGGCCTATACGCTCGTCTACATGCTGCAGCCGCAGCCCACGCTGGCCATGCAGTTGATGTGGAGCCGGAGCGTGCTCAATGTCGGCTTGCTGCTGCCGGACAGCCAACAGCTGCTCCTGCTGCTCAGCTACTTTCCGTACGCTGCTGCCGCGGATGGCTGTCGTCGGATACGCGCCAGTGTTGTGAATCGTTTTGTGACAGCGCTGGGTCGCTGGTCGAGCGATGTATATTTTCCCGCCAAGCTGGACAATTTCTTTGGCTGCACTTTGACCTGCGCCACGTGGCCGGACATGCCGTATCTGGTGCGGCGCGCGGATGGCGCCTTCCTGGGCATCGAGGGGGCCCTGCTCCAGTTTATGGCCGACAATTTGAACTTCAGCGTGGGCCTCTACTGGCTGAACGAGTCCCAGGTGCGCGATACCTTCAATGAGTCCGGCTGGGTTTTCGAACAGGTGCGTATAAACGAACTTTAACTTTTCTGTTAAAGTATAGGTTAATTTAAAACCAGTGTTGGTAAACCTTTTGGACCTACTCATTGTTTACTTGTGAGGTTATGTTCGCGATGCACAGCTATGAATATTGAAATATTCAAATAACTAAAAATATGCAATATTTAATTATTTAAATATTTCATATTGTTATGTTATTTAGTCCTGTTGGGTATTCTAACCTGTATAAAGGACCTTTAACTTCTTGTTACATTATAGGTTAATTTAAAACCAGTGTTGGTAAACGTTTTGGGAATACTCATTGTTTACTTATGAGGTTATGTTTGCGATGCACAGCTATGAATATAGCCATTGAAATATTCAAATAACTGTATTTTTTTATTATTTTATATTTTTCGTATTTTAATTAGTCCTGTTGGGTATTCTAACCTGTATACCTTTAACTTCTTGTTGAATAATAGGTTGATTTAAAAACCAGTGTTGGCAAACGTTTTGGGAGTACTCATTAAAAACAAAAGTTTGATTATTTTTGAGGTTTTGTGGGCGATATACAGTTATAAATACACCCATTTCAATATTCAAATAACTGTCAATATATTCAATAGTTAATTTTTAGTCTTTTATTTTGATTTAAAGCCAGTGTTGCCAAACTCTTTCAATTTTTCTTTTACAGTCTGATTAATTATTTTTAAACGTCTTTCTTACGTTTTTGTTTTTACAGATCTTTAGTATGGCGGAATATGCCTTGGGCGGCTTCCACTACAAGCCCAACGAGCGGGGCGAGGTGCCCTATTCACAGTCGACGTACTACTTCATGAGCCACATCATGTTGGTCACAAATCTGCCCAGCGCTTATTCGGCCTACGAGAAGTTGGCATTTCCCTTCCATCCGCTCCTCTGGCAGGCCATTTGCCTGGTGTTAGCGCTGGGCTGCCTCGCGCTCTGGCTGCTGCAGCGATGCTGGAAACAGTTGCCACAGGTAAATATCAGCTGGACACAGCTGGCGATCGGACAGAAAGTTAGGTTTTGTAGCAAAACCTCCTTCTGTGGCCAAGCATCAATATATATTGCAATTCAGCTAGGGTATTTTGAACTTTGGCAACATAAATAACACCGTTTTTTCTTGATTCCCATGAAATTATACGAAATACTTAATAGAATTTGAGGTTAAGTTGCAAATTTAGAGGGGTTAACATAAGAATTGAGGTTAGGTTACGGATTTGTAAGGTTAAGTTCAATTAAACTCAATGAAATTTACTCTTCAATTATTAAATAATATAATGATTGAGGTTAAGTTGCAAATTTAGAGAGTTTCATGTTAGAATTGAAGTTAGGTTAAAGATTTGTGAGGTTATGTTGAATTAAACTCTGAAATATTTGATATAATCATTTAATAATATGAGGAATGAGGTTAAGTTGGAAATTCTTGAGGTTAGGTTAAGGATTTGTAAGGCTAAGTTGAATTAAACTTTATGAAAGGTACTCAATAATTATTTAATAATATAATTTAGAAGTTTGGTGTCAGAATGAAGGTTAAGTTAAAGATTTGTGAGGTTAGGTTTAAGATTTGTGAGGTTAAATTGAATTAAACTATGAAACGTCTGGTTTAATTATTAAATAATATAATTATTGAGGTTAAGTTTGCAAATATAACGAGCTTAACATAAGAATTAAGGTTAGGTCACAAATTTGTAAGGTTACGTTGAATCAAACTCAGAAATATTCGATTTAATCATTTAATAATATGAGGAATGAGGTTAAGTTGGAAATTCTTGAGGTTAGGTTAAGGATTTGTGAGGTTAAGTTGAATTAGACTCTCTGAAATGTACGCTATGATTATTTAAGAAGTATATTTAAGGATTTTGAATAACATATGTTTTGTTTTACCGGCATATCTGTCCAATTTAGCATCCGTATTACCAGCTGCTGGTGCTGACCATGGGCGGAAATCTGTTGCCCCGAGAGCTGCCGCAGCGCAACTCATGCCGCTTGCTGTTGATCACCTGGCTGCTGTGCGCCTGGTTGCTGCGCAGCGCCTACCAGTCGGGCATGTACCAGCTGCTGCGCCAGGACACGCAACGCAATCCGCCCCAGACAATTGCCGAGGTGCTGGCCCAGCGCTATACGATCCAGCTGGTGGCGGGCACTGCGGAACTCTGGCTGGAAAGCTTGCCGGAGCTGCGCGCCCAGCCGCTGCGCCAGCTGGAGGCCAGCGAGCTGCAATCGTTCGCCGGCTTGGCGGCACGGAGCGGCAGCGATGAGCGCGTCGCCATCATTACGCCCTACGAGTACTTTGGCTACTTTCGCAAGGTGCATCCGATGAGTCGCCGTCTGCATTTGGTGCGGGAGCGCATCTTCACCCAGCAGCTGGCCTTCAATGTGCGCCGTCACTCGCATCTTGTCCGCGTGCTCAACAGGCAAATAATGCGGGCGCATTCACATGGCTTTCTGGAGCACTGGACGCGTCAATATGTCAGCGCCGTCGATGAATCGGATGAGAGCATAGCCCCGATTGCCGCAATACCCTACGAAACTGTCAACGGGCATCGGCCGGAGGGCGAACTGGGCTTGAGGATGCAGGATGACGACCCAGTGTCTGGCAAATTGCTGGTGCTCTCCTTCAAGGAGCTGGCCGCCCTCTTCTGGCTAACCCTGTGGGCTCTGCTGTGCTCCGTTCTTGTCTTTGGCCTCGAACTGTTGCTGCATAAATAATGCCAACATTTATTTTGTGCTAAAGCGTTTTAATTAAATTACTTCATAATCCCGCAGCAGCCAGAAAACAAAGCACTTGCCACACACACACACCCTCACACACACACACACACCCTCACACACACACACACACCCTCACACACACACACACACCCTCACACACACACACACACACACACAGCTCGGCTGGAGAGCTGCTCCCGCTGATAGTTGCCAGCGTTTGCCGCTCGTATCGTAAAAACGCAAAACGTTTTATCTAAAAGCGATAAATTTGCAAAACCAAAAAAAAAAAAAATAACCACCAAATCTTCCCTCAGCAGAAAACCCACAAAAAGCACACACAACCCACCACATGGACATCAATTTTCTGTGTGTGTGCAAGTGTGTGTTGGTGTGGGGCTGTGTGTGTGTGTGTGTGTGTGTGACAATCGTTTGCCGGCAAAACGCTGCTTAATGCCGTTGGCTAGTCACATTCTCTGATACCCTTACCGAAGCTTAACTTTTAGCTGAGCTGAGGACGAGGCAACAGAATTTCTCTTACAGATGAAACTATTTGTTCTGACTGACTGATTGACTGACTGAACGAATGATTGACTGACTAGTTAAATGACTGATTGATTGATTGGCTGACTAAAAGATTTGTTAGATTGAATAACTGGCTTACTGACTGATTAATTGGCTAATTGATTGAGAGATTGGCTAACAGAATGATTGATTGACTGCTTGATTAGCCAACTGAGTGACTAACTGATTGACTGTTTTACTGGTTTAATATCTGATTGATTCGTGACAAAAGGACTGGCTGACTGCTTAATTAATTGAGAGATTGGCTAACAGAATGATTGATTGCTTGATTTGCCGACTGACTGATTGATTTACTGACTGAATGATTGATTGACTAATTGATTGACTGGCTGAAGAAGAAATTAATTGGCTGACTAATTTGCAAACAGACTGAATGATTGACTGGCTGACTAAGGGATTGATTGACTCACTAATTTGCAAACTGACAAATCGATTGACTGACTAATTGGATAACTGACTGATTGAGAATTTTTGATTGACTGACTGCGGGATTGGCTGACTGACTATACTGATTGACTGACTGCGGGATTGGCTGACTAAGTGATTGACTGACTGACTGACTAATTGGATAACTGACTGACTGATTGATTGGCCAACTGATTGATTAATTGATTTATTCGTTAAATGAATGTTTGACTGACTGACTGATAGATTGATTGACTGTCTGACTGACGGATTGTCTGGCTAAGTGAATGATTGACTTAAAGATTGATTGATGAACAACGCCCAGCCCAAACCGTAAGTGCTAGTAAGCTAAATTTTCTACTGTAGTTTCCTTCGGCATATTGCATAGCACTGGGAAAGGACTCGAGAGGCGCCCAACTCGACTTGGTACCACGAAAACCCAATTGTCCCTCCCAAGGCGCCTTTGAGTGGAGCTGCTGCGGCTGCTGCTGCTGCTTTGCTTATCGCCTCGCACATTTGCGCTTTTCCGAAATTTTTTGCCACACTGCGCCACAAAACTGTTGTAATGGGCATGACGTTGCCCCAGCATTCAGCATATCCAGTCGCAGCGCCAAGTAGTCAACGACATCGTCATCGTAGCTGGAAATTCAAGTAAATGTATTGAACTTAAGCTCATTGCCTTTGCCTGCATTGTCCTCCCCTCCCAGCCACGTCTCCATCTCCTATCAGCATCCTTTTGCCACAGAGAAGCTGTGCTGCGCTGGGCTGGGCTGGGCTGGGCTAACCTATCAGGCTTCATGGCGCGCTTCCTCTCTTAAATACGCTACGCTGTTCGGTAGAAAAAACTTTATGCAATTCTTTTTATAAAATGTTTCCTACTTTTGTATTTTTTTTTTTTTCATGTACGCCTGGCCTGCATCATTCATAGCATGTCAACGAGCTGGGATAATAGACGAGTGAAAGTCGAATAGCAGCGAGTGGAAGATTAGCGAGTAAAATAAGCCAAGCAACTGCGATTCAGCGAGAGTGAGACGCCAGCGAGTCGAGCGCGGAAATCAAAAGCTTATTTTATAGAGGTAATTGGGTAGCGAGTGCATATCCTTGTCGAAGAGCAGAGAGTTGAAGACTAGCGAGTAAAATAAGTCAGTGAGATTGAGACGCCAGCGAGTGGAGCGCGGAAAGCAAAAGCTACTTTTATGGGGGTAACGAGAGCCGGAAAAGTAACGAGTGTGTATTTAAAAGCAACGAATGCCTAACAATAATTGGCTAAGAAGTAGCGAGTGTAAACTATGTGTGACACTCGCTAATTGAAAAGCAGCGAATGCGTAACGAGAGCAGGGCTAGTAGCGAGTGTCAACTATATACGTATACTCGTTGCTATCTCTGCTCTCGTTACACATTCGCTGCTCTTTCAATTTCTAGTCACTGCTTTTAAACACCCAAACAACAAACGAGTCAAATATGCTAAAAGTGCAGCGAGTACAGTCTGCAAAGCAGCGAGCAAATCGATGGGTTAGCGACGAGTACACAAACAGCGAGTAATCTATTCTCAGCGAGTGAATGATATACAGAGTGGAGGGCACGCCCAGTGCTGCTTGAAGCTCGCTGCTTAACTTTTATGGCCACGACTAGCTTGACGGAGCCAGCGACAGAGCCTTGCGTCAACTCGTCCGGACTACTCCCGGCGATTGGCGGGGGCCGTGGCAATACTTTGGCTCGTTTGCCAATGAATTTTTATGGCGTCAGCTGAAGTCGACGCCGAAGCGCGGGCAGCGATTGCCGAAACGACGAGACAAGGCAACAAAAAACAAATATATTCATGACGCAGATTATGTGCGAGTGCACTTAAAAATTAGAGCATGGCGGAGGAGGAGGAGGAGGAGGAGGAGGAGCAGCAGCAGTCAACAGTTTTATCAGCTGCGCCGCACAAACTGGCAATTTCCGGCCGCGAAATTGCAGCTAATTAGCTAATCAACACAATTATGGCACATGAACATGGCCAGAACAGGATCAAGCAGCAGTTTGTCAGCCAAATGCAGCGGAAGTTAACCAGACGCACAGCCAAGCTCACGGCTCGGCCCGGCTCCCTCAAGTCCATGCGATGTCCGCCAACCGACCGCAACGCACACATCCGCACACATTTTGGGGCCATGTTACAAATGTGTGCAGCTGCATCCACATGGCCACCAGCTGGAGCGGACCACGTGGCCAGCCACTTGAAGCCACTTGAAGCCACTTCCAGTTAATGCAGATAGTTTTTATGGCATGGAATTTATCAGCAGAACGTAATGTCTTCTGGTCCATATACCATATTGGCTGCAAGTAATCGAAATATGACTTAAGATGTCTTGAATTAAATGTACAAGAGGCTGCTCCAGTTGGACTGGCGTGATACCCTGCAAAGTCTATGAGAAGTCTGTTCTACGGCACCCAAAGGTGTGTGCATACCAAAGTCCAAGACTTTACCTTTAAAAAGGAAATATTTAGGTAGGCATCTAAAATGGGAAATAATCTTCATCTGTGTGCGCTGAACCAGAAGCTACATGCCAAATTTGGTAACGCTAGCTCGTAAGACCTGGAAGATATGCCAAAAAAAACGGACGGTTGATATCGATTTTTATCGATTTCCAGCTCCAGCTCTTACAGTCTCCGAGAACGACCCGTCCATAAGGACTTTGCTGGATGGACTAGGCTAATGTGTTCGGAGAAGCCTCCTTAGCTTTTAAGACCTGGAAGATAGACGGCTGTTATCGATTTAAGTCGATTTCAAGCTAACAAGGCAAGTTATCGACAATTTAATCTAAAATATCGGAACTGTAACTCTTACAGTCTCCGAGGACTTTGCTGGATGGGCCAGGCTAGTGTGTTCGGAGAAGCCTCCTTGGCTCTTAACACCTGGAAGATATGCCACAAGAAAAACAGACGGTTGTTATCGATTTTTATCGATTTCAAGCTGCAACTCTTGCAGTTTCCGAGATCGACCCACTCATATGGACATGACTGGATGGACCAGGCTAATGGGCGAGGAGAAGCCTCCTTCGCCCGTAACACCAGGAAGAAATGCCACAAAAAACACACAGTTATCGATTTTTATCGATTTCAAGCTAACAAGGCAAGTTATCGGCGGTTGAATATAAAATATCGAAACTCTAGCTCTTACAGTCTTCGAGAACAACCCAATCATAAGGGCTTTGCTGGTTGGACTCGGATGATGGGCGAGCAGAAGCCTGAGAAACCAGACGTTTGATATCGATATTTATCGATTTCAAGCTAACAAGGCAAGTTATTGGCGATGGGATATAAAATTGATCTCTTCGCGACAGGAATTACGTACAAATTTTCAGGACTCCAGCTCTTAGAGTCTTCGAGAAGAAACCCAACAACTTCCGAGAGAAATTTATGCATTTATTCTACGTATTTCAATTGAATTCGATCGATCGATGAATCCCTTATAATTAGTTCTTGTACTCCCAGGCGCGATAATCCAATGGGCAGACCTCGCGCCTGCGCAGCCAGCGGGAAATGCAATGGAAATGATAAACGTGCTGGCAGATGCCGCTCGCCTCGGGGCACTCCTCCTCGGACATGTTCGACTGGCACTCGATGCATGGATCCTTAATCAGATTGCGGCAAATGGCGCAAGTATCAATCTGTACATCTGAATATCATTTATATAAAATATGATACAAATTGGGGAATTGCGGCTTGGACTTACCCCAGGACCAGAGCGCATTCGCATTCCACTGTTTGCGGAAACGTCGAAAAAAAAGAAGATAATTAATTGATTTTTCTGTTTTTCTCTTTTCTTTGATGGCTCTCACATTCATAATCTCGAAACGCTTGCGTTCCTCCTGGTTCGGGTCTTTCTTCTTGTTCTCAATCTCTTTCATTTTTCGAGCAGAATTCAGAAATTCAAGTAAACGTCTAAATTTTTCTTGTGACTTGTGATTCGATACGACGGAAAGGCAATACTACAGCAAACAGCAGAGTTGCTTTGAAAAAAAAAAACAAAACAGTGTTAAAAGCTGTCAGCTTGTGAGTGCTGTAAAATGGCACAAGAAGCACGCATAACCTCCAAATACAAACAGACTTCAATAACCGATGTAAAGTTTACGATGTGATCGCTGCAAATGGCAATATCTGCTCGATTTTAAAATCAAATATAGTTAGATAGCGTCCCACTGTGAATGGTAATAAAATAAAATAAATATTAATAAGTTATTTGTCAACCAGCTGCTGCATTTACCTTCAAGACCTCGAACCGCTTCTTGCCTTTCTTATCGCCCTCCATTTTAATATCGATTGTGTATTTTAAAGCGGCATTTCTTTACTAATGTCTTCCAGTTTCGTCGAGCACGCCGTTATGTTTGGCAAAATGGCGCCAAAAGCAGTTAGGTAACTAGGCCTGAACTAGTTCAAGTGCATTGTTCAATTGGCTAGTTCAACTATCGATAAACGTGAAGCTAGATCCATTTGAGAAAAAACTGTACTCTGATCGTTGAAGAAATACAAATTTTTGAATTAATATGAATACACAAAATTATGTGGAGGAATCATATTAGTTAATAAATTATCTTAAACGATAAAATGTAACTATTTTGTAGGTATAACCGCTAACGGTACATTCGCTCCACATGGTTCACGTGAGCTTTTGTTCATCAGTGAAATGTTCACTTTTGCAATTAGCCAACACTAAGTAGCGGCTGGTTCATTGAACTTATGTCGTGATCTCCAGCTGAGCGTACTGGTAATTCATTAGTTCATTGCGAAAGGTAGAGAAGAGAAAACAAAATGGCAGCTGGCTGACATTGAGCAACGTTTATAAGGGTTCTACATCATTATCATCATCAACATTGGCAACTACATTATTATCATGCTTAATATCCTGTGTCAACTGTTGTCCATTCCATTTGCATTTTTGCAATTATTTCAATTAAATTGACAAAAGAAACGTCTGGCCGAGGCCCCAAGGCACGACGGCAGCAGCTCAGCCGTCGTCTATGGGATGGTAAAGGGGGGGGGGGGGGGGGCTGCGTTTGGCGAATATAATTTCCTCGTGCCGGATGTGACAATGAATACGCATTAATAAGTACACGCTCACCTACGCATGTGTGTGTGTATGCATGTTTACAATTTTTGCGCTCACCGAGCGGCCGGTCATTTCGTTGCTTTGTGTGTGTGTGTGTGCCTTCCGGTGTGTAAATTGATACGCCCGTTCATTTATCCAACCGTTCACTGACCCCCCCCCATCCAACTCTCTGCCTCTCTCGCTGCCACTCAGCCACTCTCGCAGTCAGTGTGCACCCACTTACCGACAGACGTAACCGCACAGCGAGCGCATGAATGAATGGCTGGCTAATTTTGTAGAGAGGCGGACGCGCACGGCACGCGCTTTTAACAATATTAATATGCACAATAATATAAATGCAGTGACGGCAGCGGGACAAATGAAGGATAAGCCGCAGCGAAGGGGTCTCTCCTCTGCGTCTCGCACAGCAAGACAAAGGCGCAAAATGAAAGAAGCAAGCAAATAAATTTCATTGTAGGCGGCGCCACGCACAACGCACAACACACCGCTCGCGCGTGACATGGCAGCACTGTCGCCGGCGCTGCCAGCAGGCAGTCGGCCTGCTTGGCGGCAATTCCAATTGGATTTGACAGCGAGAGCAGGTCCTTTTCGAGCGAGTCTCTTATTCGCATGTCCTTCTGTCTTATTGTTGTGCTTCAGCGCAACAGTGTTGCCAGAATTATAAGCCAGTTCCAATTAAAAGCTAGAAAAACGCTAAAGTTATAGAAATGTTGGAAAAAATGAGGACTAACAATATATTAATAAAATTTTAATATAAACGGTATTTAATTTGGCAAAAGTCACGTTCTAACTCAGCTCTTGACCAAGGTAAAGGGGCTGTTTTAAAGCGAATAGCGCCAAGGAGCAAAAAAGGTTGCTCAACGAACGTCAAAAGTGGTGACAAAAGAACGTAAATGAGAATGCCTCAAGAACCATTAGTTATCAAGTCGATAACTTTAAAATGAATATATATTCTTAATGTCCGATATCTTATTAATAGCATAAAGCCTGTTATAAAAGCCAGTGTCAGCTACAAAATACCCAAAGTGGCAACACTGTCGCGTATTTGTCAAGCACAACCTCGTACATATGCGTAATATGATTATTTACATGCTGCCAGTGTTGCCATGTATATTTTTTTGTAATCTATTTCTTTTTTTGCCCCGCTGTGCGCGTGCTGTAAAGATGAAATTATATGATTTGAATAATAATTGAATTAGAAAATCATAGTCAAAGCCATGCGCCACTCAGTTGTTGGCTTGCGGCGCAAACAAATAGCCGCCGTCAGCAACGTATGCCCCCCCCTCAACCGCCATCAAATTATTGTCACATACGCAAATTTACATGCATGCACATACATTGCTGCCGTTGCTGCATTTATGCAGCTCAAGTCGTCGCTATGCGTCAACATGCTATGCATTTTGAGGGCAACGATTTTCATTTACAGCCGGCGGCGTAAATTAGGGCTTTTTGTGAATTAACTTGCTGGCAGCACATGTGCACACACTGGCAGCGCTGCCAGCTTATTGGGCGATCAACAGCTGATCGCAACGCGCTTAAAAACGAACGGTTTCTAAAAGAGAGTTGTGCAATTTGTGTTTTATTTTCTGTGCGCGACAAATTTCGTTCGATTTAATGCGTGCAATTCATTTAAACGGCAACAATGCCAACGCGCGCGCTTGTAACATGGCAAAAGTTGCACGCTAAAGAGTGTCGTGAAGCGTGCGAGTCGAACGGTCGGTCGGGCGGTAGGTCATCGGTGGGCGGGGGCGGGGGCGGGGCGGGGCAACTTGAAGCGGCTGCCAAGTGACGGCGTCCTTATAACTTGGCTCTAATGCGCACGACATTTGTCGCCTTCAAATGGTTAACAAGTTTCTGCAAATAGCGGCAGACAGACATCATTTACTGCACACAAACACACATACGCATGTGTCTGTATGCAAGTGTGTGTGTGCCTTGTAATCATGTGAATCCGTTTAAACTGTCGAAGTGTATTGTGCGTCATTATTCTCTTTCGTGCCATTAGACTTGAATAGTTTTTTCAATATAGAAAAAAAAAGACGAATGCAAATCGCAGCGACGGCGGCGCTGCTTATCAATGCATATGTGTGTGTGTGCGTGTGCGTGTGTGTGCACGCCTTTGCCAGGCGGCGTATGCAGCTCATCAGCAGACAAAATGGCGACTGTTCAAGATATCTATTGCTTGGCCATTAAATACCAAAAATACCGAAAAAAGTAAAAAAAAAAACCGGCATTAAAGTGTCATCAGCTGCATTTTGATTTGCACCAATTTTGCTTAGTTCGCAGCGTACTTAGCGCGTTCCAGTTAGAGCCCTTGGAATGCAACGTTGTCACTTGACTGCGTTTCCACTTAAGTGCGCGTCTTCTTTTTGTCTCTTTATCCACTTTTCGGGCGCTGCGGAATTTTGAGCATCAATCTTCTTCTTTCTTTTTTTTTTGGTAGCAACACATTTTGGACTCTTAAAGTTGCCTTTTCGTTTATAATTGCGGACAATTGCCCATTTTTGTTGTTGTTGTTTTTGCAGCGTTCAATTGCAACAAAGCGCTTAAATAAATCATTTTAAAAATTTTATTGAGCCCCCCGCGTGACGTGCACCACGAAAATTGCATTTTAAATGCAAATAAAATTCTGTGTGCGTGTGCCTTATTACAAAGATCGATGGCAAAACGAGTCAGCAAAAGTGCTTGACGAAAAGATACCCTGTAATTGAATACAGTGAAAGCTAACTGGCATAAGTACGCACAGTTCCAGGCTCTGTAAAGGCACAGGTAAATATTAAATATCAATTTACTTTACTTTACTTTACTTTACTTTATTTCCGACACTTTACACATTTTATCAAAAGTTGCTAAGGCACAAAAACCAGTGTTGAGAAAGTCTACATTTTGGTGCAAAAAATGATTATTTGTTTATTCTTAAGCCCGCTTCCGAAACTGGAAGATTTATGTATGACAAAAACTTAATGAAAATCAAGCTACAATTAGTCAACAGATTCGACATCCCAAATTTTTCAACTGCAACTTCAAGAGTTCCCGAGTTACGTGAGGTTGCATCTTCGTTGAAAGCTCCATTTCTTTATATCTGCCATATACTTATTATCGCAGTCAGCCCCTTTTGGCTGATGCTCGGGCAACAGGGTATGGAAGGCCACACAATTGGAATGTAAATTGTTGCGCTTTTGATAATAAGGCATGAGCCGAAATAGCAAAAATGAACGAAAAAATAAATATAAAATAAAACAATTAAAACCCATTTAAAATTTCAAGCGCACATTTCTATGCACTGGCCATTTGTTTATTTATAATTCTCTATAACGCGTTTAATACCTTTAATTTATATTTACCAAAAGATTAAATTTAATTCAATTTCGCACGTTAATTTTTTCCATTTTTGTTATTGCGATTCAATGAACCTCCCAAATCGGGTATTGCATCAGCTTAGAGCAGAGGGCAGTTAAGAGATAGTCTCAGCCTTTTTATACCCTGAACCCATTAAAAATGGGTAAACCGGGTATATTGTATTTGTACAAATGTATGTACCAGGCAGAAGGAAGCATTTCCGATCACATTAAGTATATACATAGCCGAGTCGATCTAGCCATGTCCGTCTGTCCGTCCGTCCGTCCGTCCGTCCGTCCGTCCGTATGTATGAACCCAAGGATCTCGGAACCTATACGAGCTAGAGACTTGAAATTTTAGCTGTAGGTCCTCCTAGTGCCCACGCAGATCGAGTTTGTTTCCGATATTCGATAACTTGCCCCGTTTCCAAGTAATCGATAGAAATCGATATCGAAATCCGTCACCAAAAGAAATAGAGTCACCAAACTTGACATGTAGCTTCTAGAATAGTATATATATATCAAGTTTCTTTCATTTGATACCTATCGCCTGTCGGAAGAAGAGGGTTCAGGGTATCCCCTAGTCGGGAGCTCCCGACTAGAAACTCTTTTTTCTATTTACATTTATCTAATTAATGGAAAAAGTTTTCTGACTATGTGTGCTTGTATTTCGATAAATTGAAAGATTTTCCACACCACCTCAACAGCAAATCATTCGTTGAACTATCGGCTTAGGTTCATAGTTCTTGCCATGTTGCTGGTTCGGTTCACGGTATGAACCGATGTTTTTACAGGGTAAGACTCGCACCTTGGCTTTTTACATTTCTCCCATTTTTGAAAACAAAAACTATTATCCCATATCCACACTGTATACGCTATAACACAACCCACATTCCAAGTTTGGTAGCTAGCTCTTACAATCTTCGAGTTTTTAGTATAAGACCTCTTTTCAAAATCGATATTTATCGATATTCAGAAATTGGAAGAGATATCGATATTCAGAACGTATTCTGTTTAAGGTATGGACAGCCACTTCGTAAAGGGTATAACAAGAAACTAGGCTATTAAATAGAAATTGTTCTATGCAGTCTTGTGTCGGATATATCTTTCTAGTCCCTTAGATAAAGATGCTATCGATGCTCCATAATAGTCCCCATCTGAATGATTCCACGCACCATTTCAATAGTTTGCAAGTTGGTGTCACATGACTGCAAAGCAAAACAGTTACGTTTAGGCGCAGTTTGAACCATGTTGCTGGTTCAGTTCACAGTTTGCACCTATGTTCCCCCCATGGACCGACTCGCACCTTAGATTTTTACATTTCTTCCATATATATCTATATAATCTGCATAACGATTCAATTAAAGCTGCATAAGTATACTAGACTTGTTTTCATCTTTTGAATGCCATCTAATTAACCCCATTCTCTCCCATTTCAAGGAGAATTGACTTCATAATTGGCATACTCCCATAATAGATTTGGCTTTATCCTTTGCCATCCAATTAACCCTTCTTCCCACCCAGCATTAAGAGATAAACTGTGTATGTCTAAGCTCGCATTTTTATTCTTCTTTATAATTATAGCCGCAATTCTTATTTGTAAAAGGACCAATTTAATTTTATTTTGATTCAGTTTTTGGTTAATTAGGAGTTAGGCCAGCTGTAAAATGGGAATTTATTTAGAGTAGATCCTCCGCATCGAGAGCTTAGTCTTACCTTCTTCCGTGACGATGTGATTCTCCATGTAAATATAAGCTTGATAATTTTGTATATTATGTTCTTATTACGATTCTTCCCTGAAGAAAAGGCGGATAATTTCCAAAGGAAAGAGGAGAGGGAAGATCCAAGGCTTGCGTTGAGTGTGGCGATGATTGTGGTCCCTTTCTTAGCCATTTAAAATATGAAGTCGAGCTTAGAAAATGTCATTTTGAATTTGGAATTTCTCATTTATTTTTTGGGTGTTGAATTTTACGCACAAAGACAACTTTGAATGATCAGAATATAACTGCAATAGGTCGTATTATACCGATAAGATCGAGATTATATAGCTCGTACAATACCTTGACGCACATTGAGTCTTGCAATTGAAAAGGACAACAAATACCTGCTCAGATTGGGGAGTATTACCAGATGGAGAGATCACTCGAGAGAGATCTGTCTGGACTTACCCCTTGGCTGGGCAATCAACTCCGAGAGTTTCCGATTCCCTGCGCGAATATACATTCGAAAGTTACGAATTGTGAAATAAACAATCACATCAAATCCTGCGGGAGATCGAATATATATATATGCATATATCTGAAGCGGGAACTTTGGGTTTCTCACTCACTTGGTTACGAAATACGATACTTGGTTATTAGAGATAAATAGAAACGCGTAAAACTTTTGATCTGGACTTCTGTTTAAAATTTTGCGCTGTGACGACTGGAGAAGGGGGAAGGGAAGGGAAGGGAAGGGGACAAGGGTTGGGATGAATCTTTGCTAGGTTAATGCGAATCCCTCTCTGGGTACTCACCATTATTGTGTTCACACCCATTCACACGAAGAACATACAAACCGCTTCTGAACGTAATTTTGCAACACTTCTTGAAATTTTCACATTGTTTACAGAGAAACTTTGAAACAAACTGAATTTTGACACTTTTTGATTTTATTTGTTTCTCTCAACAGAAATAAACGGAGAGAAAAGGCAGAACAAATTTAGAAAACTAGAGCTGTTGGCTCCAGTTGAGCTCCAACTGGAATGAATCTGTTTGCCTTTCGCCTGGTCTCATTCATTCTCATGTCGACTTCGAGGCCTGCTCAAGCTGTACAGCATCAAATTTCATTTACATGGCCAACAAACCAGCGAAAGTAACGAGTTTCCAAAAGTAACGAGTAGCTAAATAAATTGGCGCCAAAGCGATTAATCAGTGTGACGAGAAGACAAAACTGAAGTGTAACCTAATAGAGAGTAGATCAGTCGGGGTAACGAGTACCCAAAAAGTAACGAGTACCCGAAAGTAACGAGTACCCGAAAAGTGACGAGTACCCGAGCCCAAGAGGAGCCAATAGTAAAGAGTACCCAAAAGTAACGAGTAGCTAAATATATTGGGGTAAAAGTGACTAATCAGATTAACGAGAAGAAAAAAAACCCTTGACTTTGTCGATTGGAACTAGAAAATTGTACTTTTAATCGATTGTGGGTGTGAAATCAGTAAAAACGTTAAAAAAGATTCTGTTCGGGGAAAATTCGACAAATTTGGACTCTCACAAGCTTGACAGCAGACTAGACTTTCCACATTTGTCTGTTTTCGGAAAGATCCAAGCTTTGTATTCCCCGAGCCCATTGAAACAGGGCATAATGTGTTTTGTGCGAATTTATCCATCAGACAAAAGGAAGTAGGATGACGACTTTTATGCCATCTTTTATCTTCCATCTTCTATCTTCTCTTTTCCATCTTCTATCTCCCATCTTGTACCTTTCGTCTTACATCGTGCATCTACCATCTTTTTATACCCTGAACCCATCAAAAATGGGTAAACAGGGTATGTTGTATTTGTGCAAATGTATGTAACAGACAAAAGAAAGCATCTCCGAACCCAGAAAGTATATATATTCTTGATCAGCATCAATAGCCAAGTCGATCCAACCATGTGAGGCTGTCCGTCGATCTGTCCCTCTGTATGTATGAAGGCAAGGATCTCAGAGCCTATAACAGCTCGAGAAATTGAAATTAAACGTTGTCCTCCTTATAGCCGCACAATACTTGTTTCCAATAATCTTGGGTTTTCAGAGCTCGAGCCAAGTGTCTTTTATCTTTAGCTACCCTACGGAATTCCAAACATACATAGCTTGGCCATTTTTGCCAGGATTTAAATTGGATTAATAGGGAATCTTAACTCTGAGCATATTGGAAAGAAACAAAAGATCTCACCTTTTTATTTTTAACTGATTTCAGATAAATATCACAAAGGGGTTAACTTTTAGGTCGAAAGTCATGCCTAGAGCCAAGTAAATGCCTCTAATACATTTCCATCTTTCCATAACTTGGACAGTTCCTAACCGATTCCATACAAAGTCTATTTTAGAAGGGATACTTAATACAAGCTAAGCTATTATGGATTTTCAAATAAGTGATATCTTAAGCAAGAAATATTTGCGGGCTAAAATCAGGTCTGAAAAAGGCTCAGTATAAATTTGATGATTGGACCACAATCTTTCATAAACACTTCCAATTGATTTTATTCCAGTATTGGATAACAATAACATTTAGAATAATCCCGTATATTTCAACGAGTAGGTAAAGTAACGAGTGAACGTTTGAATAAGCAGCGAGAGGCACCAAGTCTCTTCTTTTAATTTTTTTAATTTTAATTTAATAAATTACCTGCCCAAAAAAAAAAAGTGTTTGTTGCATCTGTGATTTTATTTCGATAGACGATTAATAGAACAAAACAAATATGAGCTTCTGATAATACAGTGACGCGCAACCCTCATGATTCTGTTCAACTGGATTCCGTGCAAAAACTGTTTTTTTTAACTACGAGAAAAGAGATTCATATTAAAAGCCATCCGGATTCGAGATGCATTCGGATGCACACAGCTTACCCCCTTCTATGGCGATGCACGAGGTGATTGCGTCCAAAATATTATTATTGTTATTATTGATTTGTTAAGCGGGCTGACAGTTTTTTGGTAACCAACCGCGACAATGTTAATTGTATGAAGCTTACTTCCTGATGTGCGACAACGACGATATGGGCGAACACAAAAAAAAAAGTAAGTTTAAGTGTGGCCAAAAAAAAAACACGATTTTTTTTTTCGTATGGTTTTGGTTACTTGGTTTCTTTTTCCTAATACATATATGTCTATGTACAGAGCGAGCATAAAAGATGCATAAATAAGCTAAAAGATGAAATGAAAGATTAAGTTGTTGAATTTATTTAAATATTTACCATCGACGAAGAAATCGAAACGTCTGAGAATTGAGTATTAGTGTGCTGTGTGTGCTGTGTCTGCTGTGTGTGTAGACACTGGAGTTTGTAGTGTTGGTTAACTAGAAAATGTTAGGAATCGTAAAACTAGCATCATCTCAGGTTTTTCAACACTTACGTGTTGTATGTTCTAATTTTGTTTTTTTTTTAACTTTTTATTGTCTACTACAGATGGGAGGGTGAATTTGTGCCACAAACAGTTTATTCATATATTGCCTTTGATCGACTAATCCAGCAAACTGTAAAGGTTAGATTGAAAATTTAAGTATAATTTTTCCATATTTTATGTCATCACTTACCCCTATGGAAACACGGGTCTGTGGTACCATCGCATCAACGATATAAAGTCAGCAAAAACGCAAATACACCAAGCAGATCGCCATTTATCAGGGTTAGTTTATTGTGTGCTCTTGTGTGTAACATGTTGTAGGTTAAACTGAAAAATAAAAATAAAGAAGCAAGGTCTGCTTTAACACAGAGCTTTACCTCGAGGAGCGTTGCAAGCATAAGTCCAACCTATTGGACTAAGCTATTCCAAAGTCAAGGTATACGTTGTCAATCGAGCTCTGGTAAAATTCCATGCTTTGCTACGACTGCTTTGCCAATTAAGGCAGCTATTCCCTGAATCCCCAGGTTACCTACGAGGAGGTCAAACGTGGGTCTGTTTATTCTCCCCGATGGTTGGAAGAACGGACGAACGGACAGGATTCACACACAGACAAAAAGGGCAAAACGAACAAAACCAATATAGTTTGGCTCGACTAGGGAATACCCCGAACCTACTTCTAATAAAAGTTTAGAATTTAGAGGCGCATTTAAGAGGCACTAGACCATGGTCGAACCTTGGAAGCTTCAGCCAAATCAAAGGCCAGAAATTTGCCATACAGAGTTGTAGCTCTTAAATAGACAACAAGCAAGAGGCTCCAGTCGGAAGTTCCCGATTAGGGATCTGCATATACGATTCTGGAAGCTACATGCCAAATTCCAACAGAAATTCGATATCGATATTTATCGATTACTTGGAAACGGGGCAAGTTATCGTTTATCGGAAACAAACTCGAACTGCGCATGGACTAGGAGAACCTACAGCCGAGATCCTTGCGTTCATACATACGGACAGACAGACGGACATGGCTAGATCGACTCGGCTGTTGATGCTGATCAAGAATATATATACTTTATGTTGTCGGAGATGTTTCCTTCTGCCCGTTACATAAATTCAAACAAATACATTATACCCTTCTTGCCCACATTCACATTGGGGTCAGGGTATACGAATTGATGCCAAGGCTTGAACTAAAACCTGCGCCTACGAACCGAACCAATATACCACTTTTGCCTTATAACAAGTGAACGATTCGTTGCGCCTTCATATATCGGGCAGTGTACTTACACGTTTTTTCTTCGAGTGGATTTTCATCTAACATTTCTAAGTAGCACACTTCCTGACATTGACATTGAAACGAAATTTGGTACGAACTAAACAAAAAATTTACATCTATTTTTTAGCATCACAATTTTCAATTTGCTTTTAAAACAATTCTCAGCCGCAGAAAAGTCACAACGTTAATTTAGCCACGAAACTTATTGTTCTCACATTTTTTCTTAATTTTTATTTTTTTTATTACAAATAATTTCAATAAGTTGGAGCTCCTGACTGTAAGAGAGCTCGAACTGTAATGACAATTTTGGAGATGTGAGCCAGTGCCTAGACCCGTCACCAAAGCCTACTCCGATATTTTCACGCAATGTGCCTGCTCGGTTCTCTGAAATTCAATTGGATTTCGATTTTGTATGCATTCAGCGTTAGTTGGGTCCCATTCTCATGAATGTCGCGTGTCTACAAAATGTGGATAAATTGAGTATATATTCAAGGTTTTCTAGAATATGCGTGTTGGTTTATTATTTGTACTTTTGCAACACTCTGTAAAGTGTTAGTGTTGGAAAATGTCGAATGTATAGACATTAAGTGTTGGGAAATTTCCTCGACTTTTAAGAGCAAAAAAAGGTGCGTTGCACAGCCTGAAAGCAATTTCGAGATAAGATGGAATAATATTGTATTATTTTCTCTATAAGCCAGTGTTGGACAACTCAGCTATTTTCTGGCTAAATTTGGCTATTTTCAGCGGTTTTCAGCTGAAATAAATTGACATTTGCTTTGCCTGCAATTGCCAGCTTTTTAGCGACTTTTTCTAGTTGTTTGAAAAAATTTTTTAGTAATATATTAATATACCCTAAGCTCTTGGGGAATGGGTGAACGGGTAGAAGAGAACTATTAAGTATATATATGTATATATATCTGATCATACTTAACAGCCGAGCTGATCAAGCCATGCTCATCTATCTGTTTCTATCTCCCATTCTTATGAAGATTTGCAGAGGTTTATCCTTAGGTCTCATTGTGGGAATCCTTCCGATCGGACACAGTTGTCCGATGATACAGTTATTATAAAGCTTGTTTGTTCTTCACTTCAAGATATTTTAACCAAAGCATGAAAACCTCAGGAAGGGGCAATCCAATCCAATATCAGCATCAGACTTCTATTTCATAAAACTCTATAAAGAAAGGCTGCGATTGAAAAATAAGTTTTTGCGTGGAAAACTTGTATGCTCCCTTCTATACTAGATATATTTTTGATCAAGCCCAGCAATTACGAGCTGCACAAATACTTTCACATATTTTATATAGGGTATTTCATATTCGAGCCTCTTATTTGATGGGATCAGGATTCGGACTCGATGAACTTTTATAACTTAGCTGGAGAATATTTGCGACTGGACTGTCAAATGAAACGCGATACTTGATTTCTGTGCGTACCCTGTTGGGAATTTATTTTTCTTTTTTGTTAAACTCAAATTTAATTTCTTTGTTTTTTTTTTTTTTGGTTTTTTTTATGTCAATAAACAACTATTGCGAACAAACTGTTCGAGCAGCCTCAGAGACAGAATAATATATATATATACACACACACACAGTTTGCGGCTCAATGGGTTAAGCTCAATTTGCTTTTGCTGTTGGGGATACGGGTTGGGTCTCTTTGACGGCCTCTTGCAGTTTATTTTGCAGCTCACGATCGATGCGTTCCTTGGCCCGAAAGACTTTCGATTGTATGTAGAAGGAGCCACCGGTTGTCTTCTCGTTGGCCTGAAACAGATGCTCAAAATTGCCACGGATCTCTTCGACGTTGGACAGATCCTTAACATTGAGTATCTGTTGGGCCTCGTGCAGGGTCATGCCCTTGACAGCCAGATTTAAACACTTCGATTTGCTATTCACGTTCGATCGATGTTGGTTCGCCGCCGCCCGCGATGCCTCGATCTCCTGTCGAACGGCCTTGATAAAGGCCCGGCCCACAGACTGAGCACCGTAGACAATGATCCGTGCAAAATGTTTGGCCATTTTCTCCCGCTCACTAGCTCCCCCTTCTGTCTGGGAGTGTGCCTCGAATCGATCCAAAGAATTTTACGTATGTTTTTAAACATTAATGTACAAATGTACAGAATTTTCTATGTAAAAATATCGAAAAGTGTGTGCTCCCGATTTGTTTTCATTTGAGATGTGACAGAAATTGAAAAGAGTTTACAAGTAAACTTCAACAACAAGTATTTGTCCTAACGGACTGACCAGCTGTAGAAGCTAAAAAACTACACAATATTTGGCTTTTCGGCGCCCAACGTGTGTCTCGTAAAGCTTTTCTTTAAATTTCTAAGAATAAGTAAAATGCTACTATAAATGTTTATTTATTTTAATTATGATTTAAGACAACATACAATCATGGGTCAGAATGATCCAAACGTTTAATATCTACATTGGCGCCCAACGTGGGGCGTTCACTTAAGGATTGCCTAGGTAAACACTCACAAATTAGCTTTTCCCTTTTCGGAAAGTACTTCTTATTTACTAAAAATATAGTTTGATTGCCTATTAAATGATCCCAGAGACTCCGAAATTGTAAACCTCGAGGGGAACTATAGACAAACGTGAACTAATGTGGCGGAAGTGAACACAATATTTCTACCTTCAGTCTAAGCTTTCAGATGAACTCCGATTGTTCTGATCTGGAATATATATATATATATATATATACTTTCCGGTTTAGAAGAAGTTGCCTTCCGACTGCTACAAAAACTAACGAAACTTTCTAATACCCGTTTTCTTTGTGGGGCATGAGAACAGCTCGGTTTTGGGGACATCTTCGGGGCTGTGCGTGTGTGTAAAGCTCGTAAAGAAATTATGCGCAAATTAACTTAGTTCCGGAGAAAGCGATGCGCAAGCTAACAATGTGGTAGTCGCCCTCAGGGCACGTAGCTAGACAGAGAGGGAGAGGGACAGAGGCGGCGGCAATCAGATAAAGAGGGAGAGATGCGATATGATGCCATGTGATGTGATGTGTGCCGGGTATTAACATAATTACAATAATGACTTGTTGCCGGTCAATGTCAGAACGGGGCCGACAAAATGGAAATTGTAACTCCGGACACCGGACGCCGGACGCCAGACTCCGGAATTTGTGGCCATAATTTCGAGAGTCAAGTTGTCAGCAGTTGTGGCCATGCATTTGCATAAGCTCAATATGCACTTGGGTCTTTTTAAAGCACAACCAACCGAATCGAATCTAACCTCATATAATGTAACGTTACCCAGTCTCAGTCCTTCTGCACGCCTTTTGCCGCACGTCCACATTGGCAATTTACGCAGTGTGCCCAGCCTAGCCGCAAATGCACAACAATTACGATTGCACAGTGCCGCACAGTGGTTCGCATCCGATTGAAATCAGCAACAAAAATTAGCTTGATGAAACCCACATTATATGTGAAGATAAGTTTTTTAGCATATCAAATAATAATATGAATAATGAGAAATGGTATACAAATGTTTTTCTCCAACTTTCCACCCTTTCGGATGGCCTTTTTTCTTCCAAAACTTCTCCAAGCACTGACGTTATTTATATCGATAAAAGCAATCGATATCAGCTGTCAATAACATTGAGTATAAGCAGTCTAAATAGTTTGGAAAAAAAGCTAAAGATGTATTGGTCTCAGGTTAGAATTCAAATATATCGATAAAAGCAATCGATAACAATGGTTATAAGCTATTTAACCCGAAAGTCAGCATAAAAAGCTTAATATATATATACTTCAAGATTTTTAAGCAAATGACACCAGTCTTTGAAGGCAAACATATATCGATAACAGCTATCGATAACTGAGCGTTGGGCTTTATAAAGCTAGTTTTAATAAATTGTGGCTCACTGTGCGCCGCCTTTACAATTTGTCATACAAACTCTTACTGATCATATTTGCCAAATATTACAATTATGTATATATATCGATAACAGCAATCGATAACAGCAATATGATCAGTCAGTTATTATAATAAGAAAAAACCTTACTAATCTCTTTAATCGTTTATATCGATAACAGCAATCGATAACAGCTATTTAATCAGTTAGACAGGAGAAATGTCTGTATCCAAGTTATTATAAAGTAAATAAATAAAACTTTACTAATCTCTTTAATCGTAAATATCGATAACAGCAATTTAATCAGTTAGATAGAATAAACCTTACTAATCTCTATAATCGGATATATCGACAGCAGTAATCGATAACATTGATTGCAAGCTTTTTTGTCAGTCTGTCAGCATAAAAAGCTTGATATGCATGTTATTTTCAAACACAATAAAAGTTTAACTAAACTTTAAAGTCGTCCGTATCGATAACATAAATCGATAACTTTATGCTTGGCTCGATAAATGTATTTTCCAAATTCCTGCCCACAGTGCGCCGCCGCCTTTCCCATTTGCCGCTGAAATCCACAAACTGTAATTGATCACATTTGCGCTTGTCGTTTGATTTCATTGTCTTGTGCGTGAAACGGCACGAGACGGGGCGAGACTCTTGGGGCTTGGGTATTTGAGGTTGGGTCGCATCTGCGGGTCGAGGGTGGGGGGAGGCGGGTAGGCGGTTAGGCGGGTAGGCGCTACCAATTCCGAAAAAAGCCACAGCTGATGGTTGTTATTGTTGCTGGCGCGCAAGCTCATTCATTATGCAAACACCTCCACCTGACCGTGGCCCATGATGCGCCTCCAGCTCATCAACTCGCTCACCTCCCCTCCCTCCCTCCCTCCCCTCTCTCTCGCTCGCTCTCTCGAACTGCATTTTGCGATTAGTTGCCATTTAAACTGCTGTTAACCCTCGTCCACCCTTGTTGCACCCTTCTCTCGCACTTGTCTACGGTCGAACTCCTGCTCTGATCTGTCGCTGTTGGCCGCCAAAGCATTTTGATTTCCGCACTGCATCCGGCTATTTTAATCCCTGGACATCAGCTGCCTCCCCAAAAAACTGAGCAGCTAAATGTTTCAAGTTGCGCGTGCTCGAATAGCAGATACCCTGTCGCCAGCAACGAGTTGCTTTTTTCAATTTATGTTGGACCCCCT
This sequence comes from Drosophila montana, assembly GCF_035044405.1. Lineage (NCBI taxonomy): Eukaryota > Metazoa > Arthropoda > Insecta > Diptera > Drosophilidae > Drosophila > Drosophila montana. Next base: position 797,080 of record NW_026997533.1, read on the forward strand.
TATCCGAATGTTTTGAAATTTCCGGGGAATACATAAAGCTTTCAAAAATTTACGTATACCCAGCCGTAATCCCCTCCGAGATCGACTGAAAAGACAATCGACTTGACTTGGCTAACAGGTTCGGCATTATACCCACTTGCAATGGCTACAGGGTATACAAACCAAACGTTAAAATGCAAATGCAACAAGAATTGAATATCAATCACAACAAACCGACAACTCGCATATCCTACAGACGCTTTTCTATTTTTAAAGTAATTGAAATATGAAAGTAATTGAAATATCTAAATTTTTTCAAGTGTGGTAACGCTCAGAGTTTTTTATATCCAAAAAAAATGGCAAAAGGGTTGCCAACTCCTTAAAAACTTACATTTGTCATAATTAAATTTGGCCATTTTTGGCAGAGCTATGTTTTTGGGCATTTTCAACGATAAAATCACTTTGACAACATGTTAAAGTGTCTGTTAACTTTGACACCAACGTGAATACTTAAATGTTATGTGAACTGCCTGTTTGATTTTCGACCTTTGCTAAAAATTACGGACATAGAAAATATATTTTGACAATGTATTAAACTGTCGGTTAACTTTGACAGGAACATGACGTTAAATTATAAATGGCCTACTGATCCCAAACAGATGCTAGAAATTTCAGCAAGTAAAAAGATTTTTGACAACATGTTGAACTGTCTGTCAATTTTGACAGGAACATGAGATTATAATATCGCAGTTAAAGTGGCTGTTAGCTTTAACAGGCAGAAGAGAATGTCAACTTATGAATTTGATAGCGACTTTGATAGCGACTTTGATAGCATTAAAGTCCCTGTCAACTTTGATAAGAAGTTAGTAGCAGTAGATGTCAAATGGCGGCAAAGAATTTGAATAAAATTTGACTACAAGTTATGCCAGATGAACTAGCTGCCAAATGTTGACAGCTGGTCAAAAGTTAAGAAATTGCATTTAACAATGACCACATGTTAAAGTGGCTGCTAATTTCGATTGGCAAATCAAAGGGCGCAAGAGCTAATTAATGCTAATTTTTGTGAGCGTTTCTTTCTATAGAGTTAGTTCATATAACCCCTTGGTTAGGGTATACAAATTGACAAATGGCATGAAGGGGCGACGGAGGCCAGTGGAGAGAGCGATAGAGGGAGAGAGGTGGGGCGTGTAGTTGGCAACGAATGCGAACGCAGTTCACTATTTACCACACATGAACGTGGGATCTGAACGAGAACGTGAATGTGAACGTGAATGTGAATGTGAATGTGAACGTGGGTGATGCATGGCGCTGAAAATGTTTAGGCCTAGTGTCTGGTGTCGCATTCATTGCCATTCATTCGGTTGCTGCCGTTTCGTGGTTGCCTATTGCCATTGCCTGTTGGTTGTGATACCCTAGATCCATTCAAAATGTGTGCACAGGCTATGATGCTTATGTGCGAATGCTTACAGTTTAGGCCGCGTCAAAGTACGTATGTATGCTCTGGTAGAATTCGAAAACTTTAAGAGCTACTTGCCCATACGCAGCTCGATAGTTCCTTTCGTTTTTATAGTATCGATATATATCGATTTTGAGATATAGTCTTTTAAGCATATATCAAAAACTTTGTTAGGTTGAGACTTGGCTTTTGGAACACGTTGATTCCAGCAGCTCGATAGTTCATTTCATTTTAATAATATCGATATTTATCGATTTTGAGATATAGTCTTTTAAGCATATATCAAAAACCGTGAGAGGTTGAGACTTGGCTTTTCGAACACGTTGATTCCTTTCATTTTAATAATATCGATATTTATCGACTTTAGCACACATATAATAGCTTAATAGTTGACCTTTAAAATATATAATTGCCTTTACCATAAGCAGCTCGATAACGCCTTTCATTTCCTTTTTATCGACATATATCGATTTGGAGATTTGGTTTCTTAAGCATAACTGTAAAACTTTAAGAGCTTGAGACTTGACTTTTGTTATATTATATATATTATCGATAAATATCGATTTTGAGATTTGTTTAATTGAGCATAGCTCAAAGAATTTAAGAGCTAGAGACATGACTTTTAAAATTATATATTGTGTATGCCATACGCAAAATAAGTCTTTTCGTTTTCACGATATCGATAAATATCGATTTTGAGATATAGTCTTTTAAGCAAAGCTCGGAAATTGTAATAGCTTGAGACTTGGCTAATGAAGTATTTTGTTGCCTATACCATGCGCAGCACAATAGCGCCTTTCGTTGTTATCAAATCGATAAATATCGATTTTGTGCCATTGTCTTTTAAGCATAATTCGAAGGCTTTAAGAGTTGGAAGCACCAAGCTTGGTATGTAGTGCGAGGCAAAGGAAACTTGAAGCACAAGTTTGTGTGCATATTTTGTCTATGTACTTATGTTGAGAAGCAAGCAGGGTATCTTTTGTTCGAGCACTCCCGACTGAAGCGCTCTTATTGTTGTTGTTGCTTGTGGCTAACATGCAAGCTTAGGATTTGGAAAACAATTTCACTGTTAGTGGAATGTCAACGTCAGGCCCATGCCCATGCCCATTGCACTTGGTGTCCCTGCAGACACACGGATTTCCACGCCCTGCCATTCCCGCAATCTATTCGTGCCGAAACGTAAAATTTAAGCGCGCGCGCGGCGCTCACATCACTAATTAGTGATGTGCAATAATCGTGCGGGAACTGCATGATGCCCAGGCGACTGGATTTTTGTTGGATTTTTGTTTGGTGTTCATTGTTCCCCTTTGGCTGTTTCAGAGATTTGCGCTCGGATGTCACCCAAAACCCATCGATGCGTTGGCTCGGTGCAGAATTTTGCAACATTGTTAATCAACTGTGCGTGTCGCATAAGTTCCTTTTGCCGTTGCCGTTTCGGGATTGGGTCTTGGGGACTGGCTACCGGTTACGATTCGCTTGCAATTCGTCATTTCGAATTGATATGGCTACTCAATAAAAGAAGAAAAATTGCGAGTGGAAGCTAGAGGCAAGGGGAGAAGATTGTGTTCAAATTAATCAATTCATCAATCAATTCAACTGGGAAGAATCCAGATCTGAGCTTGACTAATTTGTCGCTTGATATTATTTCAGTAATTAAAAATGCCCGCTTCAAGCATTTTGTCCTTCAATTCGTTTCGTTTTGAAGGACTTTTGAACCAAGAATTTTAAATTATAGAAAAAAAGTTCATTTATAGCAATCATTAAGTGTGTTAAGGGCTTCAAGTTATAGGAAATAATAAAAATTAATTAAGAAATGAATACTAATTAAATAATAAAATATTCCCAACTTAACTATGATACTGTATCTAAAGTATTTACTTCGCAAAATCTAACATATTTATTTATTTAATTGTTAAAATCATTATACTACCTAAAAAAAAGCATTCTCCAACACTATTTTGGGCTTATTTAAAGTATTCAAAGCATTTTGATACACTGCTTATGCTATTTGAGTTCACTTGGACTATTTACTTTTAATTTGAAACCATTTCCGAACACAGTTTTTAGACTTTCAGGCATTAAATTGCTCGCGATTATTTAAAGTGCTTTTAAACACTGGCTCGGTAAACTTAGCTCACTTAAACTATTTTCCCGATCATTTAAAGCACTTCAAACACTATTGCTTATAATGGTATTCATTTAAAGCACTTTCTAACACTGTTTTTGGTTAGCTCATCACATTTGAACTGTTTTCTTTTTGTCTTTGATCATTGCTGAACACTGTTTTCATTAGCTTTGGACTTCAAGCATATTAATACACATCTTTTTTTATTTTGGTTCACTTTTAATCACATTAAACCATTTTCAAACAGACTTTCAGACTCGCTGAAACTATTATCCAGTTTATATAAAGCGTTGTTTAACACTGGCTTGGTTAACTTTGCTCACTTCAACTAAGTATTATCCGGACATTTTAAACATTTCGAACGCTGTTGCTTGTTTAACCAACACTGTTTTCGTCAGCTGTGCACTTTTAACATTATTAAACACTGCTACCCTTAAAAGCAGAAATTCGTTCTGTTTTGCTCTCACAAGCTAATTAACTGTTTATTTAACGCTCTTTCCAACACTGGCTTGTTTAACTTTGTTTCACTTTCCAACACTGTTTTGCTTCATGAATCGCTGCGTCAAACTATTTGATCCGATATGCTTTGAACTTGAACTTATCAAACGTTTCCCAACACTGTATTTAACTGCACACAAATGCGTTTACAGACCGAATAAATACCCTTTATAAATGTCGGTTTTTCTGATGCGATTTTTCCAGTGTTGTTGTTGACTTCACATGCAATTTGCAGCGGCGTGTAAATAAAAAGAGCTGAACTTGCAACTCATACACATTGGATGTGTGTGCGAGTGTGTGCGCGTGTGTGTGTGTGTGTGTGTGCAGCTGGCAATATGGTTGCATTTAATTGACCAGAAAAACAGCATAGAGTAAAATTGCCTAATTGAAATTTCATGTTCTGCAATAAGTGGCAAAATGGTGACAAGAGACAACAGGGGCGGTCCGGGATCAAAAAGTGGGGGCGTGCCCTTAACGCGTCTCGCGGACAGAGCGGAGCCGGATGGAGCGGGGGATCAGTTGCTTAGGCCATTGATCTTTGGGCTTAAAAGTATGGACAGGCAACATGCGAAGTAAATATAAATCAAATGCCTTGCAAAACAAATAAAATATCAGCTGAAAGTCTTTTAATGTTGCGTTGCAACAAATCGAACTCAAGTCAATTAAAGTTAATGAACGAATTGAAGGAAATGTCATGTGTTGGGTGAATTTTGTGTGAAATCAAGACAAAACGAAGGCAAAATCGCCTTCCAAGCAGAAGAGAAGCCATGAACTGGCTTGAGTGGCCAGAAAATAGCCAAATCAGTTTAAACTTTCAACACTTCGCTTGAAACTAGCCAAATTTGGCCAGAAAAGAGCTGAATTGGCAACGTTCTTATCTAAAGTTGATAAATGTTGTTTTAAAGAGAAGATTTATTTACTTTAAATTTCATATGCGAAAAAACAGACTTTTTAAAGCTGAAAACAGCTAAAAAGAAGTAACTGTTACTTAAAAGATGTTGAGAGTTTAAAAACCCTTGAAAAAGTTTGAACAGATCTTAAACAAAATAGTTATCATGCCCAAAAAGAGTTTAAAAAGCGTATTCAAACTTTGATAGCATGAAATATGGCCGATCTGTGTATACTCTACATAAATTTACTTATTGACTCAGAACTCAGAAAATTGATAAAAAAAACAGAATTTCTATATCGATGTGAGGCAAACTCGACGGACAGGAAATATATTTAAAATAGGTATATAGGAATGCTAGGTAGTAAATGCTTGCTTCTGCTTCGATTCTATGCGATTCTATTCGATTCATTATCAATAGAGTCAGGCTATATAAAACGTATATACGAAGCATTAATTCCTATAGAAGTTCTTCCGTGGAAGTTGGATTATATGCTGCACTCGTCCGTTGTAGGCCGATAGTCAAGCCCTGCAATTAGTTATTGAAGAATGCATTTCCTATGCAGCACAGCAATCCATCAATTAGTCAATCAGGAATAAGTTCATATATAGTTTTATATATGTGGAGAGAGAAAGTCAGAGAAAGTCAGCCTTGTGGGCTCTGTCAGGGCGTTAGCTAGCCTTGATTGGAGCCTCAGTTTGTTTCAGCCCGAGCGAGCAGTCAGAACAAGTCGAGACGAAAAATTTCAATTAAATTGTGATTGGACGCGATTCGAACAGATGCCAAGCGTAATGCAGAGTCGTCGTGAGCTAATGCTGGAGGCGGCGCCTGTGCAGCGTCTCGAGGGGGGCGTGGCAGCGCTAGATGAAATCGGCAATGAGGCTGGCCAGGAGCTGGAGCTGGAGCAGGATCAGTTGGCGGAACGGAACGGGCAGGAGTTGGAAACATTGGAACAGCAACTGGAAACAGAAACCGATTGGGATAATGATCTGGACAAACCGAATGAGTTTTTGCGCTTCTTTCTACGGATGGGCTTCGGTGCCGTCATGCATCCGTATGAGTACGCCAAGGTGCTGATGCAGCTGGGCTACGAGCCGCTGCCGGCTGTGGCATCCACCAGCTGGCTGGGCCGCTCGACGCTGTTTCTGCCGAGCGTGCATCAGTATATACGCTATATACGGCATACGGATGGCTTTGCCGGACTCTATCGTGGTTTGGGTCCGCGCATTTTGAGCAGCGCCAGCTCGGCTCTGTTGTCGGAGAGTCTCGTCCATTTGGTTGGCTGGAGGCAGCTGGAGAAGCCGGCGCATCCGTTGCGTGAATACGTCTCGAATACGCCGCGAGACGGTATTATAATTGCCACCGGTTTGGCCATATCGCATCCGTTCTATGTCATCTCGGTGCGCCAGATGGCCCAGTTTGTTGGCCGCGAGGTCGTCTATTCGACAATCCGGGGCAGTGTGCGCGAGATTCTTGCCCAGGATGGGCCGCTCGGCTTCTATGCGGGCTTTCTGCCGCGCCTCATCAGCGATCTCGGTGTGCTCTTCTGCACCAGCACCCTCAGCGCCATCTGTAATCGCGTCTTTATGCTCAAGTCCGATCAGCGGGAGTATAACTCGGCTCTGCTTCAATTTGGTGCCATCATGCTGCTCTATCCCCTTCAGGTTGTCGGCGCCTGTATGGCCTGCTCCGGCTCGGGCGTGGCAGCCGGCGCACCGCCCTTTATGCCCATCTATTGCCAGTGGATCGATTGTCTAACGGATTTGATTGCTCGCGGCGATCATTATCGCGGCGCCTTCATCTTTCGCCGCACTTTGCCCAAAATGCAAGCCCAGCGTATCTACGATCCATATGGCGTTTCGCGCATGATTTAAATATTCCCAGTTTTCTGAAATTTCTTTGTTCATTTGTTAAACCATTAAAAATTTGGTGTTGCGTTAAATCTATATAAATGTTTCCGTTTATATATGTATTCGTATACTACATTTTGAATCTTCTTTCCTCCATCTTTCAACTTGAATTCTTTAACATTTCTCTTAACCATTTATATATTCATGTACCTATCTATACATCCATATATCTATGCGCAAGCATAATATTGCCAAATTTAGATGTCAAATTAGTCTAGAGGGCAAGCAATAAACAAAAAGCCAAACTTTATGAAAATCGGATGAGATTTGCCCAAGTTATGGGGGTGGGAAATTTTGACCTAAGTCTATAAGGATATTTGAGGGTGCCATTTACATGAATTTGGACCAAAAATAATGTTGCCAGATTAAGATGCAAAATTGATATAAAGATCAAACCATAAACAAAAAGCCAAACTGTATGAAAATCGGATGAGATTTGACCAAGTTATGGGGGTGGGAAATTTACACCTAGGTCTATAAGGATATTTGAAGGTACCATTTTCACATGAATTTGGACCAAAAATAATGTTGCCAGATTTAGATACAAAATTGATATAGAGCTCAAACCATAAACAAAAAGCCAAACTTTATGAAAATCGGATGAGATTTGACCAAGTTATGGGGGTGGGAAATTTAGACCTAGGTCTATAAGGATATTTGAAGGTAACATTTTCACATGAATTTGGACCAAAAATAATGTTGCCAGATTTAGATACAAAATTGATATAGAGCTCAAACCATAAACAAAAAGCCAAACTTTATGAAAATCGGATGAGATTTGACCAAGTTATGGGGGTGGGAAATTTAGACCTAGGTCTATAAGGATATTTGAGGGTACCATTTACATGAATTGGGACCAAAAATAATGTTGCCAGATTTAGATGAAAAATTGATATAAAGCTCAAACAATAAACAAAAAGCCAAACTTTATGAAAATCGGATGAGATTTGACCAAGTTATGGGGGTGGGAAATTTAGACCTAGGTCTATAAGGATATTTGAAGGTAACATTTTCACATGAATTTGGACCAAAAATAATGTTGGCAGGTTAAGGTGCAAAATTGATATAGAGCTCAAACCATAAACAAAAAGCCAAACTTAATGAAAATCAGATGAGATTTGACCATCTGTCATCTGCCATCTTTCATATATTATCTTCCAGCTTCTATCTTTTTTCTTCTACCTTCTCTTTTCCATCTTGTACCTTTCGTCTTTCATCGTGCATCTACCATCTTTTTATACCCTGAACCCATTAAAAATGGGTAAAAGGGGTATAATGTATTTGTGCAAATGTATGTAACAGGCAGAAGGAAGCGTCTCCGTCCCCATAAAGTATATATATTCTTGATCAGCATCAATAGCCGACCTAGCCATGTCCGTCCGACCGTCTGTACGTATGTATGAACGCAAGGATCTCAGAACCTATAAGAGCTAGAGATTTGAGATTTTAGCTGTAGCTCCTCCTAGTCCCCGTGCAGATCGAGTTTGTTTCCGATAGTCGATAACTTGCCCCGTTTCCAATCGTAATCGATAAAAATCGATATCGAAATCCTCTTTTTGAGCGATTTCGGCAAATAATATGAGCTAGAGTCACCAAACTTGACATGTAGCTTCTAGAATAGTATATATATATATCAAGTATCTTTCATTTTATGCCTATCGCCTGTCGGAAGAAGAGGGTACAGGGTATCCCCTAGTCGGGAGCTCCCGACTAGAACCTCTTACTTGTTTATTCTTCTTCCTTCAGTCATCTTCCAGCTCATATATTCTAGCTCCTGTTATCTGGTTCTTAAGCTTCCTTATATCTGATATCTATTTATATCTTGTCTCTTCTATATTATATATCATTTTGTTGCTGTAGCTCAAATCGGAGCAATCAGTCGAAACACCAGAGATATTTCTGTCGTGTTTTTTTTTGAAGTGTTTATATTAAATTGATGGATTTTTATACTCATAAAATTATAATTATCGCTGTGCATTTGCCTACATTTAATTTGTGTCAAATTTTTGGATAAATATTCAAGAACATTTTCATGTTTGGAATTTTATAAAGAGCTCAACTCGGCAATGAAGTAGGTGGCATTGCTTGCTGCAGTTGTTGTTGCTGCTCGGGCAGCTTGTACTAATTTGAATTATTTAGCTTGACGCACGAGACTCTGGAATCAAGGCACACACACACACACACACAGACACACACACATACATTTTGTGGTCTCTATTGGGCGGCCTGTTTTAATTCATAAGCGAGGCGAACGCCTGGGAATGGGTTGGAACGTGTGGAAAATAGGTTTGTTGTTGTAAGCGTTACGTTCTGGCCGTTTTTCTTGGCTGCAACACAAAATGTCAGCAGAGATTAAGCGATTGAAATCTGTTCATGTACAAGATTTTATAAACCAAGCAGAGAGCGACACACACACACAGCACACACACACACAGAGAATGATGCTTAGCTGGCAGCTGCACGTAATGAAAATATCAAAAATCTTTAACGAATTGTGCCGACGGCTTTATGTGGGAAATTCTATGAGCTTTACGGGGGGGAGGGGGTGGCCGGACAAGTGTGTGAAGGGGGTGGGGGGGGGGGGGGGGGCATTTGAATGCGACACATTTGTGTGTGTGTGTGTGTTGTAGTTGTTGGTCTGGTTCATTTAGGCCAGAGAAATCAAAAGTCAAAAGTTAGTCCGTAGCCCGCAGAGACTTGAGCTCTTGAAATAAACGACTAGTTATTACATGTGGGTCTCTGTATGGGTGTGTGTGCGTGTGTGCGAGTGTGCGAGTGTGTGTGTGTGTGTGTGTGTGTGCGAGTGTGTGTGCGTGCCTGTTAGGTGTGCCATGCACATGCACATGATGACAATGGCAATGACAGTGGCTGGCCACACTGGTCACCCAAAACAAGTCAAAATACACCAAACAGAAACTGAGCGACTAGAAGATACCCTACTCATAGCTCTGGAATTTAGATGGCATTCACATTCAACAATCGATGTAATATTTCTTAAGGTGGGGAAAAGTTATCCAAATAAAATGCTCTTCAGCTGTAAATGCTGTTAAGCCACCTTCATGAGAGTCTTCACGATACGCATAAATTTTCCATATCGATAATTATCGATTTTCGTAGAACGAGCACTCGATTTGCGAATGTCAAAGAACAAGCCAACTGCCAACTTTTGATGCCTTTAACGCTTTTACTCGTTGATATGTGCTCGAGGGGACAAGTCTACAAATCGATATTTATCGACTTTGGCGAGCTGGCAAAAGTTATCGATCAGCAATCGATCAGCAACCCTGCCTCTCACACGCACATGTGCTCAGGTTCAATATACCCATTGCCATTAATTTGGCATGCGTACAGGGTACAAGCTGGGGCGTACAGACTTAATAGCCAAAAAATGCAATCAGCAACTATGTGACCAGAGCCAACTGACCAACTGGAACCAGCTACAGTCACACTCGCTGCGGACAGCCCTGTGACATGGACGCACGCATGCTGCAGCATCATCATCAAGCCTCTTCCTGTATACCCTTTCCCCGTGCGTATGCCCCTCCGCACCCTTTGCTCGGTCTTCGTGTCCTGTCCTGTCCTGACTTGTCTTGTCTTGTCTTGTTGCTTCGTTGTTTCGTTCTGGAAAATGCAATTAGGCTAACGATGCAACACAATTTTGTATTTAACTACAGCGAGGGTGCGAGCGAGATGGCTGCAATAGGGCGAAAAACCCTCGTCCCTCTACTGGCAGGCATGCAGCTTGGGCATATTAGCTGCGAGGTGCGCCTCAAATCTTTGCCAGCGCTCAAGCTCTCAGATTCTCCAGAATTACAACTGTCCTCCATGGTCAGTTGTCTATTAATTTTGTTGAAACTCTGATGTCCTCCATGTTCATTAGTAATGCTTTTTTTCTCATTTGCCAGAGTTTTATTAGCATTTCATGACTTCCATTGTCATACATATTATTCACGTAACAGTTGTCCATTCATTTAATCTGTCCTCCATGTTCACTTTTTCTGCCCGCATACAGTTAATTGTAAGAGTTTTCCTGAATTTTATTGGAAGAGCGGAAGGCTCAATTACTTGACTTTTACTTTATTTATGACCGTGTATTCCATGTTCACTTTCTTAGGTCCATTTGCATGAGTTTGCATTTTAGTCCTTCGGTCCTCCCTGTTCACTTTTTGAGTCCGTGTTGTGTCTTTTAACGTCTCTTTTTATGGCCTCTCGTGGTATCTGCTTAACTTATATATATTCAATTTGTATTAAAATGATCTGATTGACTGATTGATGGGTAAGTTAATGTCCTCCATGTTCACTAGGCTAGAAAGCACATGCTCCATTCAACGTCTTTTTAGTTTTTGATTGACTGATTGATGGGCAACGTTATGTCCTCCATGTTCATTTGGCTACAGAGCTCATGTTAATAACAATTCATTAATATATTTTATATGTATTAAAATGATCTTGATTGATGATTAACTGATTGATGGGCAACGGTATGTCCTCCATATTCACTTGACCAGAGAGCAAAAGGTCCATTCAAGGTCTTCTTTCTTTTTTTCAACAATAATACTAATTCATAAGTTCTACATTTAGTAAGATGTCTTGATTGACTGATTGATGGGCAATGCACAGCCTTAGCCGTAAGCCCTAAAAAGTTGAGTCTTTTACAAAAATGGTTACAAGAAACTTTCTGATTTTAAGGGAAATTTTTCGAAAATTTCCTTCACACAGCCTTCGGGAAATTCACTTTCCAAGCTTGGACAAAAGTTTTACTGATTGAATACACAGACAATAGCCGCGCAAAGCCGCGTAATATATATATTCATATTTTAATATGTTATTTTAAATACCCCACAATTAAATGTACTGAGCTTTGTTTAAACTTTCCTCGCACAAGACACAAGCACAAGTATTTTCTATAATGCTTTAAACTTGAACTTATGGGCATATCATGTGTTTAACATTATGTGTGTCCTTCTGTGCGTGTGTTTGTGTGTGCGTGTGTGTGCGTGTGTGCGTGTGTGTGCGTGTGTGCGTGTGTGCGTGTGCCGGAAATGTCGAACAAATGATGCACTCTCTGCCTATTGAATTAACTCGAGCTGTCAAGACATCGAGCCGGTCGGTTCAGAAAGTTTTGTGTCCAGGCCTTATAATTATGCTGTGTGTGTTGTCTGTGCTCTGCGATGACGATGACTGAGTTAATTCGCATCAAATTATGAATTATTATTGCAACTCAATCTAATTAAGCAACGAATACCTCAAAATTTAACAACGTTTACAGCTCCTGTCTTTGACCAACCATATATCATAATTAAAATTTGCCAGCCAAAAGCAACTCTCTGCATGTGGTCTGTAAAAAAAAGTCAACATATTATAATTAATCACGTGTAGTTACATCAAACCGATTCGCTATAATTTCTCTGCCATTTCGCCATCTGATGGTAGCCAGCAAATATGTGAACGATTCTTGAAATCAGTTTTAATCTCTCGAATTATATCTATATATATATATAAATGATTGATTGATTGACTGATTGACTACCTTAGTGACAAATGTTTAGTGTGCACACTAAAACGTGCTTTGTCGAAATTCCACCTGAAAGCGTGGAAAATTCGCGGAAATGTGTCAAACTTTGCTAAGATTTCTCTGCCTTCTCCTGAACTTTCTATCTCTATATAGAAAACTGAATGACTGATTGCCTGACTTATTGATTGACTATCTTACCGACTCAAGTTACGCTAAGACGTGATTTGTCGCAATTCCACCCGCAACTGTGGAAAATTCATTTGGAAAGTGTTTCAAACTTTTCGCAAAATTCACATCTTCTTTGTGGACAATGTCGGCGAAAAGTCAAGTTTCGTCAAATTTATGTTCAGAGCTCTAGAGAAAAACTTAATGAATGCATGTTTCAGCAATTTTTGCACTTTCACCCGCAACAGTGGAAAATTGACGGAAACTGGCAGCATGAAACGTTTGCCCTTTTTCATATTCTTCACGGAAGTGTGTGGAATAGTTTGTCTAAAATTTGAAGAAATAACTTGGCCCGAGCAAGGCCGGGCAATACCCGCTGGTAAGGTATATACATATATGCACGTGATCAGCATTGACAGTCGAGGCGATTTCCCTCTGGCTGTCATATAAATTTTGACAGGGAAATGGGCAAACGTATCAATAAATATTATATAAGAATTATAATATTTAAATTCAACTTTTAATCAAATATAATTCACAAATAATATCTATTAAACATGAACTTCTTTGGGAACAAAAACTTCGAAAAATTTTAACTATCTGCATATTTAACTTCATGTCAACTTTATGTTGAATGACTCAGAAATTGATTCGAGTTAGAATGTGTACACATTTTAATATTCTCATACAACTTTTTCTGTACAGGGTATAACTAAGTCGACACAGCTCGACTACAATGCCCTTACTTGCTGTTTTTAATATAAATCGCAGAACTTTCTCCTTGGAAGCAGGATTTTTGATCTGCTTTTCTTAACTTGTGTCAAAGTTGAACACTTGTTTAACAACCTTTCTAGTAAGCCTTGGCTAGGGTATTATAGAAGTCACAGATATATGTATACTTGAAATCCATTAGTTGGCCATGTGAATGGAATTCGATGCTGTACAGCTTGAGCAGGCCTCGAAGTCGACATGAGAATGAATGAGCCCAGGCGAAAGGCAAACAGATTCATTCCAGTTGGAGCTCAACTGGAGCCAACAGCTCTAGTTTTCTAAATTTGTTCTGCCTTTTCTCTCCGTTTATTTCTGTTGAGAGAAACAAATAAAATCAAAAAGTGTCAAAATTCAGTTTGTTTCAAAGTTTCTCTGTAAACAATGTGAAAATTTCAAGAAGTGTTGCAAAATTACGTTCAGAAGCGGTTTGTATGTTCTTCGTGTGAATGGGTGTGAACACAATAATGGTGAGTACCCAGAGAGGGATTCGCATTAACCTAGCAAAGATTCATCCCAACCCTTGTCCCCTTCCCTTCCCTTCCCTTCCCTTCCCCCTTCTCCAGTCGTCACAGCGCAAAATTTTAAACAGAAGTCCAGATCAAAAGTTTTACGCGTTTCTATTTATCTCTAATAACCAAGTATCGTATTTCGTAACCAAGTGAGTGAGAAACCCAAAGTTCCCGCTTCAGATATATGTATATATTCGATCTCCCGCAGGATTTGATGTGATTGTTTATTTCACAATTCGTAACTTTCGAATGTATATTCGCCCATAGAATCGGAAACTCTCGGAGTTGATTGCCCAGCCAAGGGGTAAGTCCAGACAGATCTCTCTCGAGTGATCTCTCCATCTGGTAATACTCCCCGTTCTGAGCAGGTATTTGTTGTCCTTTTCAATTGCAAGACTCAATGTGCGTCAAGGTATTGTACGAGCTATATAATCTCGATCTTATCGGTATAATACGTTCTATTGCAGTTATATTCTGATCATTCAAAGTTGTCTTTGTGCGTAAAATTCAACACCCAAAAAATAAATGAGAAATTCCAAATTCAAAATGACATTTTCTAAGCTCGACTTCATATTTTAAATGGCTAAGAAAGGGACCACAATCATCGCCACACTCAACGCAAGCCTTGGATCTTCCCTCTTCTCTTTCCTTTGGCAATTGTCCGCCTTTTCTTCAGGGAAGAATCGTAATAAGAAACTAATACAAAATTATCAAGCTTATATATACATGGAGAATCACAACGTCACGGAAGAAGGTAAGACTAAGCTCTCGATGCGGAGGATCTACTCTAAATAAATTCCCATTTAACAGCTGGCCTAGCTCTTAACTACAAAAATACTAGTCGTAATATCAACCAAAAACTGAACCAAAATAAAATTAAATTGGTCCTTTAACAAATAAGAAGTGCGGCTATAATTATAAAGAAGAATAAAAATGCGAGCTTAGACATACACAGTTTGTCTCTTAATGCTGGGAGGGAAGAAGGGTTAATTAATTGGATGGCAAAGGATAAAGCCAAATCTATTATGGGAGTATGCCAATTATGAAGTCAATTCTCCTTGAAATGGGAGAGAATGGGGTTAATTAGATGGCATTCAAAAGATAAAAACAAGTCTAGTTACTTACGCAGCTTCAATTGAATCGTTATTCAAGGAAGCGCACGTATACCATGCAGATTATATGGATATACATATATGGAAGGAATGTAAAAATTTAAGGTGCGTGTCGGTCCATGGGGGGAACATAGGTGCAAACTGTGAACTGAACCAGCAACATGGTTCAAACTGAGCCTAAACGTAACTGTTTTGCTTTGCAGTCATGTGACACCAACTTGCAAACTATTGAAATGGTGCGTGGAATCATCCATATGGGGACTATTATGGAGCATCGATAGCATCTTTATCTAAGGGACTAGAAAGATATATCCGACACAAGACTGCATAGTACAATTTCTATTTAATAGCCTAGTTTGTTTTTATACCCTTTACGAAGTGGCTGTCCATACCTTAAACAGAATACGTTCTGAATATCGATATCTCTTTCCATTTCTGAATATCGATAAATATCGATTTTGAAAAGAGGTCTTACACTAAAAACTCGAAGATTGTAAGAGCTAGCTACCAAACTTGGATTGTAGGTTGTGTTATAGCATATACAGATTATGAATATTTCACTTTTTGGATGCCACGCCCATTTCGTCCTAAGATTGGAAAACATTAATTTGTATAGGTAGAGACTTGCGCTTTGGGATCTAAACACTTTAGTGTGCTATCAATAACGGAGTTAATGATGATTGAATTGCTAATGGAAAGGGTGAGGAAAGTTTGTCACTATGTGCAGGGTATCTTCTAGTCGCGTACTCCCCTCTGAAGCGCTCATACTTGCTATTTGGTGTTTACGCATTTGGGAACAGGTTGATTTAAAAAAGAAGTTATGTTTATATTACGCATACGTCGCACAGGCGGGCGACTTCCGATGATGGCAGCCGCGTTGGCGGTTTCAATATTATACGATAAATCCAATTAACATGGTTTTATGCCACAAACAACACACACACGCACACGGCAGAGGTGTTAATCGACGTCATTATGATGTAAAGCGGGCGTTGAGAATGATATTTTGTATATTTTATGACCGCAGATGCGATGCGTAATTAACAGCAACAGCAACAGCAACAACAACAACAACAACAACAATTGTCAGGCAGGTTAATGAGGCATCATTGATTATGCATATGAGTGGCGGTTAGGTGTGCGTGTGTGTGCGTGTGTGTCTGTTTGTGTGTGTGTGTAGAGTTTCATTCGCTTTTCACACATCAAATTAAATTGTTACATATGCTAATGAAATCAACCAAAATTATGAGCAATTATGAATAGCTTAATGGGATTTACCAAAGCCACACACACACACACACACATTCTAAAACTATGTGCGTGTGTCCTTAAAGCCAAGACTTTTGCTTAAAGTAACAAGTCGCAGTTTCTCTTGTCAGCACTGATCGACTTCGTGATACCCTAAAACAGCTGTCCAGCTGCCCAGCTGTCGCTGCAAATATTCTAGCTTCCCTCTATGCTTGCATATACGAATACACGCGAAGTTCTGCTTCCCTCTGGCATAAAAAAGTGTGCACATACAAGCTTAAATCTCTTAAAATGCTTGTCTTTCAATCCTAGAGCAAAAGGTGTGTGGCATCCGAAAAAGAAACATTCTTTATATGTATATACTAAAATAGAGCTTATATAACAAGTTTGGTTTAGCCAGCTCTCATAATCTTCGAGTTATGCTTTAAAAACCATTCCTCAAAATCGATATTTATCGATATTACAGAAATGGGAAAAGATATCGATATCAGAACGTGTTCTGTTTAAGGTATAGACAAATTTTAATTGCATATTTTAAGCTTCAAGTTCTTCAGTTTTCAAGATCGACAAGTTCTCTCAAAATCGATATTTATCGATATTACAGAAATGGGAAAAGATATCGATATCAGAACGTGTTCTGTTTAAGGTATAGACAAATTTTAATTGCATATTTTAAGCTTCAAGTTCTTCAGTTTTCAAGATCGACCAGTTCTCTCAAAATCGATATTTATCGATATTACAAAAAATGCGAAGAAATATCTATTACAAGCACGTTCTGTTTATGGTATGGACAACATATATATTTAAAATTTTAAGCTTCAAGTTCTTCAGTTTTCAAGATCGACAAGTTCTCTCAATAACGATATTTATCGATATTACGAAAATGGGAAAAGATATCGATTGAAAACTATAAATGCCTTCTGCGTTTGACATAATACATGTTAATATCAAATTGCAAGCCTCCAGCTTTGACAGTTGCCGAGTTCGTTGGGTTTATTTGGATGGTTTGCCAGCTCTTCGACCTGATCAAGGGGCATTCATGGGCGATGTCGCCTTCTGCCTGTTACATATGCTTGCACAGAAACAAGCTACCCGTTTGAGCTCATACTTTTTCAGCCGCCCCTGGCAAGGCAAGGCAAGGCAAGGCAAGGCTGGGCTGGCCAAGCATGGCTGCCGCCAGGCAGTCAAAAAACGCAGCCAGGTGTAAATTACAAACTTGCAAGATTTTTGCCTGGCATTTCCGGTCCCCGCCTCCATCTAAATGCCCAAACCCCGCGACTGTCCACTCTCTCCCCTCTCTCCCCTCTGTTAGCCAGGCTTGTTGTCTCCTGCCTGTAGCTGAGTGCGGCTACAGGGAATGGGCCTACGTTTTGCTTAGGCGCTTTGCTGTTGCTCTGCTTCTGGTTGTGCTTCCTCTTGCTTAACTTCACGTAATGCCAACAATTACGCAGCTGAATATTTTATGAGCCAAGCAGATTAATATGAATATTTTATTATCATGTTTGAATCCGAATTTTGTTTGTTGGACCGCACTCTCGCTCTGCGCTGTGTCTCGCCTCGGTGGCTGTGCCCCCAATTTGAGCCACTGCCACGCCCCCGCCGCCCCTTGGCCATGTCAGCCTTTGCTTAGCCAAGCCAAACTCAAGGCGAAAGCATGTCCAAAAATATGCTTTATATGCCTTTGCGTTTGAGTGTTTGTTTTTTTTTTCTTAATTTTTTTTTCTTCAGTTTTTTATTCGTGCCCTAAACGTCGGGTACATTCGCTTAAACATGAAGTTTGTCAGAGATTGGAAGAGAATTTGGAATAAAGCTGACTGTCAAAACAAAAAAAAAAACATTTGTGAATCATAATAAATTAAACAAACAAGATCAACCTAAGCATTTCAATTTGATTTGAACCAGCGACCTTTCGTTTGCTGGTTCGGCGCAGGCTTACAACGTTCTGTTTGGCTAAGGACAAATTAGTGTGTTGCGTTCTTCTTGTTGGACTTATCTTAAGCTCAGCTTGATAATCTTTTGGTCTAATTAGTTAACGCTACAAGCCCAAGTCCGAAGTTCTCCTTGTATTGAACAAACAAATGAAATTAGGCAATCAATTTTCTTCTATTATATAATATTTATATAGATTTTTAACTAATTAAAGGATAATGGTTCCCCAGGAAAAAGACTTCCTTTGGTAGGATTTTTAAGTAAAATAACTTCTCGTAAACCTTGTCCTTAGCTTCTTCCTGTTCTTAGACGAATTCCTTGGCAGCTTTAGGCACAGCAAATCTTTTAGGAGACTTCCTCAGCTAATTCTATCTTGCTCTTTTTTTTCCTAACTCTCCCACGGGGAATCTTTCGGGCAAAACTCCTTTAAACTCCGTCCACCAAAAATCTATTCAGTATTCTCTTCAGTTATTCATCGTGCTCTGAAACTTTTCTCAGACTAAAATCTATAGTTGAATTGACTTTAGAGTATTTCAAATTCGTTGCTTGCAATTGAAATTAAACGCGTTGCCGTTTCGTTGCCCGCAGCTTTTTTTGCACCTTTTGGTGAAGTCAAAAATGCTTTTTGCTGCTGGCCAAAAAACACACACACACACACACAGACACCAAGAGAAGGGAGGCCAAAAACTCGACTGAGAGGCAGGTCGGAAGGAGAGAAAATGTGGTGAGAACGGAATTTATGACCACGAGCCTTCAAAGGGCCAAGCAGCCTAAATGTTTTGCGCCAGGCAGCGTCTGTCCCAGACATGCCAAATAAAAACTGGAGGCCAAACAGTACCGGCAGGGGTCGGTAGGGACGGGAGTGGGAGCCAGTGAGATAGAGTGTTGGGAGGTAGCGCAGCGTTACGTGTGTTGCCTCAGTCAAAGTCAGCAAATAAAAAGCCAAAGTGAAACAAGAATATTTTCATTTGTTGCGTTGAAAATTTCATGCGCTCCGGGCACGGCAATTATAATGCTCCCTACCCTACCCCCGATCAACACACTTGAGCTGGGTAGTTGGCTACTCGGTAGCACCCTCTGGTAGCCGCTTTGAGGGGCCCCTTAGCAAACTATGTGAAGTAGTCGTAATATGCTCATCATCTCAGCTCGTGCCCAATAAATTTGGCCAATAAATGCGCCAGCCACGCCCACGTTAGCGGGTGCACGGTAGGGCAGTAGGGCGGTACGGCTGTTGGTACCCTCTGATTTATGCAGTGCCATAAAACAGACGATTCGCCTTAAAGCTTACAACAAACAAACACGAAAAAGTGGCAAAAATTTAAAAAAAAAAGCAAAGAAATATGCCCGAAGGCACCAACAGGAGCTGGCCCTACCGGAGCCAGAAATGGCCGCCGACTGCAAGTCTGAGCTCTGCCAGCTGCGTTCTGGGTTCTGGGCGGCTGTTCAGTTCTAAATCCTGAGCCTCGGCCTAGACTGGCTTAGCGTGTGTGGCGCCCCAAATGGCAGCAGCTCAACGTGTTGCCCGACGCGCGCCTGTCAAGGCGACGCAGCGAAGCGCATCGAGTTGGCAGCACCGCCCGGCACTGACAGTGATGCAATGCGGCGTGGAGCTAGTTCCGAAAAAGAAGAACGAAAAAAATGCTATTGCACTTTCGTTTGAGGCGTTTGAGGTGCTTTAAGGCGAGTTGAGAGTGCGGTTATCTAAAACATTGATTACTGTTAGTGTTAAAGTCCACGCTGTTAAAGGCAGGCTTAACAATGCTTAACAGCTATTAAAGTTATAATTTTTCTGCTGCAGGGCTGCGTGCCTCCAGAGTGCTGACTGAGCTGCTGCGGAGAGCACTAAATAAACTGGGGATAATCAATAGCGTAAGCATTTACTGGGTACCAGGTACATCTGGTATTCCGGGCAACAAGGTCGCGAGCGTATCAGCTTACCTTTGATGGAGCCCTGAGACTTTGGATCATTTCTCGTGAAGTTGACTGTGAGAAGCAAGGAAAGGAAGCGTGGCATGATATCGATATTTAAATCAGCTTTTTCTGAGCATATCCTGAAGCTTATTAGAGCTAGAGACAATAACTTTGGTATGTAGAGTCTTGTATTGTAGACACAGCTCCAGAATTTATCACCTCCCGCAATTCCTCCTATTATGGTAAAAACTATACTCTTGCACTTCGGTATGCACACACCTGCGTGTGCCATTTTTAAGCCTGGAAAGTTTTGATCGATTCGAAAGAAGCAAATCTCTGACTTGTGCTTTTATGTAACTTTACAGTCTAGTTAACAGACTTTTAAATTAACAGATGTAAAGCAACAGCATTCTTTAACTGTATTTGTTGATTGTTTTTAATTTATGCGTATTTAGGAAAGAAGCTAAACCCTAACTTGTGTATTTATGTTACTTAACAGTGTAGTTAACAGACAATACATATAACATAGATGTTAAGTGTTAGCATACTTTTGCTGTCTTTCTTGTTTCATATTTATGTCGTGGTTAACAGACTGTAAACATTAACAGAGGCATGTTAATAAAAGCTTGCCACAGCTGTTAAGTCTGTCCAATATGCTTATCTTTAATTTTCAGCTTGAATTTCGCATATACATTTGCAGAGCTAAAAAATAATACTGATTATCGGAGGATTTTGTTTTATGCGGCTGCCGTCGAGGGGACAGCAAGTCACGTAGCTTTCAATAGATTCTCTGGAGACGTCAGCGTTATAATGCACCTTTTCTCATATTTCACTCGCGCTCTCTTCTCCCTCTCTTTTTCTTCTTGCTCTCTTTCTGTTGTATTCCTGTATTTTGGCCTTTTGTGGCACGCATTATGGGGCAGCGCCTGCTGGCTGTGCGGTTGCATTGTGTGCAGGCCATGCAACAGGCATCAAAATTGACGCTTCGCATTTTTGTTGTCTCGTATAAATTCAGTTCAGGTCTCGTGCGATTTTTCCGGCCACATGCCTGGCTGCACTTCAATCAAAATCAAATATTACAAGCCGTGGCAATGGGGCGCCTGTTTCTGTTCCTGCTGCTTCTTTTGAGTTATGGCCAGGCAGCAACAGCAACAGCCATGTGGCATGCGGCAAGAGGCATTCGACCCTGCACACCAGGCACATCCATCCATATGCATTTTGCAATTCTTATGGCCTTTTGTTGTGCTTCGATAGATGCAACTGGGCAACTCTGGCAACGGCTTGATTACGCACGTTTATTACTGGTTGCGGCTTCGATTCCGTACTCTTGGCCATGGCTTACGGTTACGGATGCCGGATACGCTACGCCACGCCACGCCATGCCATGCCACGGTACGGTAGGGTACGGCAGGGCAGGGCACGGTACGGCATATTGTCTGTTCGGCTGGGCTGTGGGCTGTGCTCATCAATATGCGACGTGTGAGCTGCAAATGTACAACATGATTACTTGCAAATCACGTGATTGTGATTGGGATTATTGCACACAGGCACACACACGCACACACACTCGACACACACACACACGCACACACATAGACCCTTTACAATCTGCACACCCTTCGTACTAGCTCATGTTGTGGGCGGTTCCATTTTGTTGTTGCTGCTTCACCAATTGTCGGACATGCTCAAAAATGCATGCAAGCATGTAGTTCTTTTCTTTTTCCATTTTATTACAATCTTTTCCATTTTTAGTGCCCTGCAAAAGGGCATATTAGGGCCGTGCCTTGGTTAGTCCAAAGTATGCATAAAATTTGTATAAAGATATATTTATAATATGTTCCTACTTGTATGCAATGTATATATGACACTTTTTTCAATGGAAGATAAGAAAGCGATACAAATGCGATACTAGGTAGAAAACGCTTTTTTGCACTAGCCAAATTATGATCCATATTTATTCTCCTTTGTTTTTTAATAACCTCAATAGAAAGCAACTCAGCTTTGCCTCATTACTTAATCAAATGAATGTCGCCTGGGAGATTCGTTTTCTATGATTAAGATGCAAAATGATATCATTATGCTGAAACTTTAAATTTTACCAAAGTACCCCTCTTTTGGGAATCGGAGCATTAGATACTATAAAAAACTCTTTCGCTTTTTCCACAATTATTTCCAGTTTTTTTACTCAAGAACTGTTTACAGGGTATTTGCTAGTCGGTCAGCCTTAACACACACTTAAAGTTGGAATTCTATACTTTTTGATAACTTCTCTTGTATCTCTGTGCGCTGCAAGTAATTAAAAGTTGTGCCGTCATGAGATTCATTTGGCATATTTCTGACCAGGTTCCGGATTATAATATTGCATATTTTCAGCAGAAGCATTTGAATAGAAATATGAAAATGCATTTTTGGCCCAAGAAATAAATTTGCTGCATGAGCTTAACAAAAGTAAGCAATAAAAAAAAATGTAACGATAACCTTGCTGCACTGTGAGAATCCGAATTATTTACAGACTGTTGGCAAATTTCCACGAATAATTCGTCAGATGGAATAAAACCTCTTTTGTATTTCGCTCGCCTTTGTTTTTTTCAAATACCTTCTTGGGAACCAAATCAAATGGTATTTGCAATAGCTCAGGTGAGCTAATCAGATTGTATACTTCTATACAGCCAGATGTTGCCACTCGTTATTTGTTTAACGAGTGCAAGTATCGACCCAGCGAGTCTTTTCCATTCGCTATTTATATATTTTAGACTACAATGATCCATTGGCTGTCGTATGTGTTGATTTAGCGAGTGTTTGTCACTAGCTACGCAATACATTTTCTATTCGTTACATATTTTATCTGCGAGTATTTCCATTCGTTATATCCATTGACTTTTTGCCTATTCAGCGAGTAGTTGCCATTCGCAACTTCTCCGAACGAATGCAAGTTACGATCCAGCGAGTCTTTTGCATCTCGCTATTTATATATTTTAGAACACAATAGCCCATTCGTATGTGTTGATTCAGCGAGTGAGTGCCCCTAAACTACTCGTTAGTTTCTGCATTCGTTGTATATCTTTTGCGAGTATTTTAACTCGCTATGTTTTTCAACACAGCGACAAGTTGGCAGGTCTATTGAACTACTCGTTACTTTGACCATTCGTTGCATATCTGTAGCGAGTATTTTCACTCGCTATATCAATTAACGAGTAAAAGTCTTGTATACTCCTTGCACAGCAACGAGTTGGCAGGTCTAGTGACATTCGTTAAAGCTTTTTAAGCAAAGTAGTTGCCACTCGCTACTTCTTTCACCGAATGCCAGCTTCGATCCAGCGAGTCTTTTCCACTCGGTATTTACTTTTGGCAAACGAAAGCCTCAACTAGTTCTTTGGCAAGCTTATTGGCATTCGTTCCTGATGCCACTCGCTACTCCATAGTTTCTCCATTCGTTCCATATCTTCAGCGAGTATTTTCACTCGCTTCTTGCGCTGTTTTCCAACGATTGCGAGTCTTGGTAACTCCTCGCGCAGCAACAGGTTGTCTGGCCCAACGGCTATTGGCATGCATTTGCCTTATATTTAATACTAATCAAAGTTGGTTTTTTGCACTCGTCGAGGTCAACGCTGACCTCGGCGCAGACGCGACGTCGCTGTCGGCGTTGCGCTCGCTTTCGAATTGCGCTATGAATATTAATTTGGTTTTTAGGGGCCGCAACAATGCAAACTAAAATCTGAATTACAACTAAATATTTATAACTCATTTTGTGTGTGCACAACACGCACACACACGCACATGTCTATGCACGTCTATAAATAATAGAAAAACTGCAGACACACAGCGACACACACACACACACACACACACACACACACACACACACACACACACTCGCACGCAAATGCGCTGGAAATGCCAACAGTTTTTGGGCATAAAATATACAAATGGATATTTTGGGGCGTTTGTTGTCGTGTGTCGCGTGAAAATACACAAAATTAACTTGTATTTAAAATTTAATTAAAACTTTTGCTGTTATTTACATATACGAAATGTCGCTGTATGCGCCTGCCTCTGTGTGTGTGTGTGTGCGCCCTTTGCCCTTTGCGCTGTTAAGTAGGCAACACTTTTTGTGCGTCCCTCAACTTTCGCTGTTCGTGGCGGCTGGTCACGATGGGCGTGGCAGGCGGCATACACTGGGCTTTAAATTAAATCATATTGTATTACACACACTGTGTGTGTGTGTGTGCGTCAATTTAATTGAAATTGCGCGCACAAGTTTTGGTTTATCGCCAAAAAACAAAACAATATGTAAAAATTGCCATAGTCAAGCGTGCTCGACTAGTAGATACCCTAAACCCGGCGTCCAGCTGCCCTTTTAGTAACATTCTAGCTGCCTTCTACACACACACACACACACACACTCACACACACAAGCTCATATTCCTCACACTTTATAACTCACACTTATATATAATAAACGCAAGGCTCTAGCTTGGAAAACTAGCTGCTTTCTTCATCTTCATTGAGAAAGCGAGAATGCATCTGAACTCAATCTATTGATGCCCCACGAGGATCTATATACCAAATTTGGTGTGTGTAGCTCCTTCAATACTCGATTTATGCCAAAAGAATCGATATTTATCGATAACATGAAAATGCAAAGTGATATCGACACAAGCAAGTCTACAAATCGATGTGGCTCCAACTTCAATTAAACTCAGAGTATTCCTTTGAAACAAACATTGTGTTATCGATAAATATTTATATCGATTACATACAAATGGGTAGAGATATCGATAGTTCCTTCTGTTTGTCTGATTCAGTTGTATCAACTGAAATATACCCTATTTCCCATACACTTCAATCGGCGCAGGGTATAGATCAGGTTGTGTGAGCACATCAATGCGCGGGGCGTGGCACGGGGCTGGGCTGCTGGGCAACAGCAAACAGCATTGATTGTCGACCCAACATTGGGCCATTCGCTTTATCGGCCATGGCTAAGTGGTTGTTGCGGCTTTACGCTGTTTAGCATAATTAGTCCATTTGACCGCGTTTCGCGAATTGCGGTTTCAGCTTTAAAACTTAACCCCAAAAATGCATTCAATGCCTTCGCAACGTTCACCCACGCCCAAATTGGTAAACATTTTTCAAAATATGCAAAATTACAATTTATTTACAGTCAAGACTGCCTAAGGCGAACCAGACGATGCGGCTGGAGAAAACTAATGCCCGACTAGATCACACCCTGTAGTCAGTATAAAGGTAAGTTAAATGTATTTTATTTTTTAGCTGTTATCATTTCGAGTTATGTTTGGAAGATGTGAAATATGTCGAACAATTTTTAAGGGTACAGGGTATATACAAAACGCAGCGGGCAAAAATTGTCAAATTTACTTTTCGTGTGTGGAAATTTATGGAAGTACTAGGCTTTTAGAAAAAACTTTTAAAGTTAATTTAAAAAAAACATATAACTCCAATGCTCTCTTGCTCTCTCTCTCTCTCTCTCTCTCTCTCTCTCTCTGTCTCTCTCTCTCTCTCTCTCTCTCTCTCTCTCTCTCTCTCTCTCTCTCTCTCACACTCGCTCTCTCTCTCACTCGCTCTCTCTCTCTCTGTCTCCCTCTCTCTCTCACTCGCTCTCTCTCTCGCTCTCTCTCTCACTCGCTCTCTCTCTTTCTTGGGAGCGCACAATTTCTCAGTTCTTCTTTGTGCGATATTCTTAAACGTTTGTTGTTTCTTTTTGCTGATTAATAGAATGAAAGTTTTCTGGAATCTTAAAAGTTCCAAGAGCTTTCAAAACTTATAAATGAATGTAAGATAAATTTAATTAAATTAATATAAATAGCAAATTAAAATCAGCTGCGTTCTCTTGAGCGAGTGAGCACTGTGCTCAAAGCCTGTTGACTGACAGAGCATTTGCCTTTCTCACTCTGCTAGCTATAAAGCAAATGTTAGCTGTCTGTGCTGGCCGTTCGTCTTTTGGGAAGCCCCACTGTACTTTGTAGCGATTTGTGGTGCTAATGAACAGCCACAGCCCCCCCCACAGTCCCCCCACAGTCCCCCAATACCCCATTGGTATTGGGCAAACTTTTGGGGGGAACCGCTTGACTGACCGACGCGACGCGACGCGACGCGACGCCTTTGGCCGCCCGCTGAGCGCAATTTCAATTTATGGTAAATTAATTTGTAATTAATTTTACGTGCGAAACACAACGAGACGAGACGAGCCGGGACGAACCGGGACGAGCCGCGACGTTACGGGACGGGGCAAAACAGTTTGGAATGGAACGTGAAATGAAATGAATTTCCATTACCATGTTACGGAAGGCGCGACGCGCTGAGTTTTTGGGATTTGTGTGTGCGTGTTTTTATTTCGATTTTACGCTAGTTTAGTTTCAATTGCGTCCAATTAAACATGCGGTTGCCCATTTCCGATTACGACTAGTCGTTAGCTAACACTGGTCCCTGCTGTCCCGGGCTGTCCACTGTTCCGACCCCGATCCTGCTCCATGCACAGCTGAGTGAGCTGTGTGTGTGTTTTTTTTTTTGTATTTTTCGGAAATTGAAATTGCATATTAAAATAGGGCGCAGCTGGCGCCAAGGTGCAGCCCCTTAAAAATGCAAACTGGCAACAAAGGAAACAAACAGATGTTGATTTGTTCCACTGTGCCCAAGGCATTTCATAATTCCTGCTGCCTTCTCCTCCTCCTCGCCAGCCGCTTGCTTGATTAGCTTCACGCATTCCGAATTTCATTTGTGTGTTTCGACTTGTTTCGGTGATTAGCAAACCGGATATTGAGTGGCTTTTAACATTTGCCCTCATGATAACCGCATTTGCTGCTTCATTTCAATGCGGAATCAGAATCTCTTATTCATTTCGTTGCAGAGCTCAGAAACCGATAGCTGAGCTATGGCTAGCCTCAGTTCGTAATATCAAATTTGCTGTTTCATTCCGGCGTTTCGCTGGAATTAAAAATATTGTACAACATGTTAAACATGTTGTATAACTATTGAAAGTCTCAAATAAGATAGATAAGTTAGTTTCATTCGAACTTTCCGTGCGAGCTTCCTTTTTGAGTCTCTGTTTCATTCCAGCGTTTCGCAGAGAGATAATTTACAAATATAAACGTGTCAACTACTTGACAAAAAGGCACGCATACTTAAATAACTTTATTGATACCCTTTTTCTAATATACTCTGTTCCATTCCATCATTCCTTTGAGTAAGTATCACAGTTGTGTCTATCAAAGTTTGCTGACGCTAAGTGAAATCTGTTACATTGAGTTCAACGTTTCATTCCATCATTCCGCTGAAAATACCCAGATAATCTGTATTATTCCAATATTCCCCTTTGCAAATTCAGAGAATCCTTTAACAATTTTTGTTGTGTTCCTTTCCAACGTTTATGAAAATGATATTCCTCAGATTTGTTAATTTGATTTGATAAAAAAATGTGAGATTTGAGTTAAGGTTCGCAACAAAAGCAAAGTGTGAACTACTCAAACCTAAAACAGTTCCAGTAGTTCCACTTCATATTCAGTGAACTAGTTCTATTGACCTGCTCAGCACTTGGGAACCAGTTCAGAAATGTTTTTGCCTTGAATCACAAACTGGAATAACTTAATGAAAAGGGCGCAATTTGAGCTGAATGGGCAGGGAACTAGTTCTGTTCACCTGCTCAGATCGCAGGAACCAGTTCAAAAAGCCTTCTTTTTTTTTTTTTTGGCTGGGACCTCGCTGACAAAATGTTTGAGACTTGATAAAAAAAATGCGCATTTAATTGAATTTGTTTATTTTTCATCTTTATTTTTCTTTTGTCACATAGTAGGTTTTTTTTTGTTTTTTATTATTTTTATATATATATATATTTTTTTGTTATTTTTGTGTAATTTTCTGTTCTTTGTATTAATTTGCATTTCATTTTCAATTTGTTACTCATAATATTTGTTGTTGTCGCTATGTTATGCATGTGGAAAATAATAGAGAGATGCATTTATAATTGTTTGCTCGAAAGTTGTTTTGTCAATTTGTTGTTTCGCCTTTGCATTTTGTTGTAATCGTTTATTTTGTCTGGCATTTGTCACTTAATATTCCTATTGTTTGCTCTATAGTCGCAGTACATATTTTGCATTTCTATATGGTAGCATGTGTATACATATATATTTATATAGTTTGTCGTATATGGCAACACAATAGTAACTTACAGTCAATCGCATTTTATACAAATAGACAATTTTTTCTCTACTACGTCTAGTTCATGTTAAGGGAATTCCTCTTTCTCTTCCATCTTCCGTTTACTTTTACTTTGTTGGGGGATAACTTATGATAATTGCACGAATTTTCAACAACCGA
This sequence comes from Drosophila montana, assembly GCF_035044405.1. Lineage (NCBI taxonomy): Eukaryota > Metazoa > Arthropoda > Insecta > Diptera > Drosophilidae > Drosophila > Drosophila montana. The sequence continues at coordinate 825,429 of NW_026997533.1, forward strand.
ATAACATATGTTACAAACACAAAAGCTAATTGCTATGAAACTAAGCGCTATGCATTACTTGTCCGCTGTCCAGCACTCTTACTTACTTATATGTATATCGATATATATATATATATCGAAGCATCTATCGATATAGTGACAAAAAAAAAAAATTACTATTAGTTAGTTTTGCATTTGCGTCTACTTAAGTTAAGCCTAATTTAGTTTATGCATTTAACACGTTTAACTAGAGTTGGTTTGAGTACGATTTATCGATTAGTTATCGATAGCAATATCGCTGACGTTCATTTAACTGGCTGCCTACCCTTTGCCTCTGCCGTATTGCGACTATTTATCGTGTATATATATCTATATATATATATCGTGTATATATCATGTATAGTATGCATTTATCGATTATATGTGTCTGGCATTTACTTACTGGCTGGCTCTTAACTGTTTTGCTCTCCCCTCTTGCTTAGTGTACACACATATTTTAGCTATGTAACTCTACATATGTATATATATATATTTCACATACACATATATCTATATTTTGTATATATTATTTTATAGTTTAGTTTTCTATGCTATGCCCAACTTTTTCAACTTCCTGCTGCTTTGCTTAGTAGTTCTTTTTTTTTTCCCTTTGGGGATGGGGCTTTCATTTAGTTTTTTTTTTTTTTTTGCCTTTCTGTAGTTGTCAAATGTTTGCTTTTCATAGAGTTATATGTTTTTTATTTGTATATCGTATTCATATATAGCTATATACTTAGTTACTTTTTTTCTTGTATGCTTTATATGAATATTTTTTTTTTTTAATTTTTGCTTTTTTTTTTCTCTTCTGCTTTGTTTTTCTTTCTATAAATGTATTTATTTACCTTTTGGTTTCTTTAGTTATTGTCCACCCATCCAGTTTACGGAAATTCTTATTTCATTTGTGTTTTTTGTTTTTCTGCTTCTTCTTATACCCTTGCAGCGCATATTATCATAAAATTCTTCAACAATCTACGTGAACTCGGCTCCGCTTCAAGCTAGGCTCTTGAAAATCGAAACAGCTGCTGGTTCGATTCGTTCGACTAAGACATTTAGTTTTTAATAGCTATCTATTCTCAATTTTAATCGATTTACTATATCTTTATAGCTGCCGTAGCATTGATTAACGAAAACTCGAGTTATATCTATTTGCGTTAGGTTAGAAGGGTGACAAACAGAAGAACGCATCTGCGAACCCTTAAAGTATATATATCCTTGATCAGTCGATCGATGAAGGCGTAAATCTCAGATATCCGTAGAACTAGCTGATATTTTGCATATATATTTTCCAATAATATAATCAGTTTGTCTTTTTTACCTATATTTCCTCTCTTAGTATCTCTTAGTATCAATTTTCAGATTCGATAACTCGATAACTCGAGCTGAATGCACCAAAATTGGTTTGAATGTTCTTGTTTAGTACACACAGATTCGGGATAGTTCACATCTTAAATGCCACCAGCATAAAACTCCTTTCTGTATTCTGAATATCGATATAAATCGATTTTCAGATTCGATAACTCAAACATTATAAGCTTGAAGGTTCTCGTTTAGATCTCACAAATGCGGAATAGTTCACTTTTCAAATACCACAAGCCGAAATCTTCTTGCCGCACTCTTAATTTCGATAAAAATCGATATTTAGACTCAAAAACTTGAAAATTATAAGAGCTAGATGCACCGAACATGGCTTGAAGGGTCTCGTTTTATACTCACATATGCTTAATAGTTTATTTGTTAAATCTGCCCACCTTGAATTTCCTCTTCACATTCCTAATATCGATAAAAATCGATTTTCAGATTCGATAACTTGAAAATTAAAAGAGCTACATGCAGCAAACTTGTCTTGGGGTTCCTTGTTTCGTACTCACAAAGTCTGAATAGCACACTTTTAAAGTCTCATTACCTCAAAACTCCACTCCATATTCCTAATATCGATAAAAATCGATTTTCCGATTCGATAACTCGAACATTATAAGAGCTAGATGCATTCAGCTTGGTTCTGGTTTAGTACACTGAGATTCGGGATAGTCCACTTTAAATAAAATCGGACAATAAGCTCCGAAGTTATTCAAGAATGTGGGGTAAAGCGAAGAAGAAGCCAAGCCGCTGCATTTGCGCGCGTGTGTGTGTATGTGTGAGTGTGTGTTTTTATGTGTGTGCGTATAGGAGGCAGGAGAGAATGAGTGCAACAGCAGCTCGTCGCTGGGTTCAGGGTATCTTCTAGTCGGGCACTGCCGACACGCGCACTCTAGCTTGTTTTTTATTCAGCTGCAAGGGTATTTGAGATTCGGCTTGCCGCATTCGCTGGCTAGTTCTTTGTGTGTGGCGCATCAAATGATAAATTAAAGTGAAAGCCAAACAAAAAAAAAAAATGGAAAATAAATAAATAAATACAAATAAATGCCGCAAATAAAGCTGAATCAATAATTGGCCATCAATAATTTTAAAAAAAAAATATGAACAAAAATAATAACAAATTCTCAGCTAGTGCATATGTGTGTGTGTGTGTGTGTGTGTGTGTGTGTCTGTTTAAACTAATATTGAACGCATTTTTATGATTTCACAAATATGAAAAGGCAGCAATTAATTTGTGGCACAGCGTGGGGCGTGTCCTGCCATTCGTCCAAATTAAATTTATTTATTTATCTATTTTAGTTAGCTTCAGTGGCATTAACTGGTTTTTGTTTGTTATTTGTTCATAAATATGTTTGGCCTTTGTTAGGGCATGTCCTTGCAGATAGAAAGAGAGAGAGAGAGTACTTTGACTTTCTCACAAGAGATATCTCCTCCGTGGAATACCCTGAACCAGAACCACGGGCTATAAACCCCTGTGGAGGGTTTTATAAGTCTGGCAAGTCCGATCCCATAAGGCATATATAATCTTGATCTCTATCAACTGTCGAATCGTTAAGCTCCGTCGTGCCGAATATGTCTTTATTTTTTCCTTGATATCTGTCCTTGCCTGCAAATTTCATAAAGATCGGACTATAAACACCGAAGTTACTCAGGAATGCAGTTCCCATATAAAGTTGTTGGGGCAAAGGGAAGATTAAGAAGCATATGTGCATATGTATATGTTGAGTGTGTGTATGAGTGTGTATATAGAAGGAAGCTGGAATAATTTGAAGGCTAGCTCGGCATTCGGTTCAGGCGGAGGACTCTGCAAGGGCATTAGACATTCGGCTAGCCGAAGTCAAACTCTTTTTACCTTGTTGCTATTAATGAAACGATATATATATATATATATATATGTGTGTGTGTATATATGTGTGTGTGTGTGTGTATATATATATGCGATGTTTGTTGTTGTTTGTAATAGTTGTTGTTGTTGCTGTTAGGAATGTTGCAAGCCAAACGAATCCTGAGCTCGTTTCAAAAACGTGAATATAAAATTTGAATGCGGCATCAAAAATGCGAAATGCGTTGCCAGCCTCAGATCCAGTTCCAGTTCCAGTTCCAGTTCCAGTTGTTGTTGTTGTTGCTGTTGTTCTCTTTGTTGTCGTTGTTGTCGTCAACGTATCTGAAGTCCCGTGTCTGGCGACCAGCGATTCGCTCGATAGTACATGTCCTTGTACATGGAAGGGCATGCGTTTTGATTCTGTTTCGGATTTAAAGCATGAATGAAAGCATAAATAATTAAGGATTTAATTGAATACTTTTATATAGCAACAGATATCATGGAGTATTTCCATATAGTTGGACAAGCGGACATTACCCAGCTATGCCCGGCCCAAGTTTTTAATATCTACAAATTTTTGACACCACTTTTCCACTCATTTTCCAACTGTATGAATTTCATATTATTTTTATAAATATTTTTTTGTCGAGCATTTTGAAAACTCAACATCAAGCCGTGAATTGAATTTTCGTTCATTTCCACACTTTCCCTTCAAGAGACGTGAATTCTCTGAAAAGGGTGAAAAATGTCTCAAATGCATTTTTACTACAAATTTGCGAAACAAAGTTGAAGCTAGATTGTACGCTAAGCCATATAGTTTGACACATGCGAATTCCGCCAATTTTTCACACTTGCTGGTGGAATTATGCTAGAAATCCGTCTAACAGCTTCATTTTGTATGCTGCTTTATACTACAGTAAAATTTCCATCAATCAGTCAGTCTGTGAGTCAATCATATAATCATGTATACCACAAGCAATATGCATACTATATTTATAACATATCGATAGTTATCGATAGCACACATTTAGATAACTTTAAAGTGCACTCACCTTATGACGCTTAAAATCTATGTTCGTCCTTACGGTTCTATGGTGTAAACTTTGCACGGGTCGCGCATTATTACCTAATGGAGCTTTCGGTGTACTCTCGGAGCCTTGCATCAGTCGTCGGAGTTGATATAACTGCAAATATAAAAGAAGGCGAGAGAGGTTTTAAGCGATTAACTGGTATTGGTCACAAAAAACTTGCATAGAACTGCTTTTCGCCGATATTCCACAGTTTCGGGTGGAATTTCGAAAACAGCTGAAACACGTATTCGTTAAGTAAGAACGTCAAGAGCTTCGCAAATTGAAAAAGAAAACTTGCAACCTTTGATCTCTAATAACTAAACAAGGCATATGTTTTCACTAAAAGTGTCAAACCTGTCACAGGTTCCTAAAAATATTCACTACGATCTATGAAAATGAGTTTAAAGCGGATCGGTTGGCATACAACAAGTTTCACTCAACCCGTTTCCTCTAGTTTTCCACAGTTGCGGGTGGATATCTTTTGGCAGTTGATTTAATAGAGTTTATATTAATTTCTCTTCTTCCAAGTCTTAGTCTCAAATCAGCTCAGCTTTATGTACAGTCACTGCTGTCAGTGTTATATAGTACTGCTAACAGTGCTGTACAGAGACGCTAGCTCTGCGCGTTTTACAACACTGGTTCGTTTAATCGATTCATCCCAGCTCTGACTAGCAAAAAAAGCTTTCATATTTGATTTATGTTACTTTGTTTAATTTTATTTACTTTTAAATCTTGCCACTTTTTGCAGTTTCCGTTGAGGTTAGCCTTTTTTTGTTGATCTACCAGCTGAACCAATTAGACGATTTCCTTTCTCCCAGCCTTCCCAGTCTCCCCGCCGCCCTTTATGACAATAGCCAGCCTCCCATTTTGATCTATTCAATTGCGTTTGATTAACGCATTGTTTTTGATTAAGCTCTATTATATAAACCAACTGCTTTGTTGCCGCATTTTATTTGATTTTCCTTCGCGTTTTTTTCCACTCCCCTCAATTGTTGTCTAGTTACATAGTTTCTGCCCCTCTCCCTCTTTCTCTGTCTCTCTGTTGATTTGTATGCAAATTGATTAAACTAACCAAATATTGTTTTTTAATTATGCGCAGAGCATCGCATTGACCGCAACTGAACCGCGGGTTGCGACCGTTGCCCAATTGATGAGAAATTTTATAATTGCATTTATGCGATTTTCAACAATTAAAAAAAAAACAAAAACAAAAAATAATAAAAAAAGGCCTTCCTAATTGCAATTGCAAAACCCAAATGCATTTCATTATTTGCGGTCGCTTGTAAAAGCAAAGCTACCCAAAACCGGTGGGTGATAAGGGATGGGGGGGGGGGGGGGGTTGTCCTCCCCTGTGCATCTAGTTTTTTGGAGTCTTACCTCTTGTTTGGTGATATAGATGGGTTTATTAACTATTATCCAGACGGTGCTCTCCCAGCAGCCCGGATGCGTGGTGGATCCCTCGTACGTGATATAATGATCCGTATTCGGCAGCAGCGATCGAACCGATATATGCCGAATGGGCGTCGAGAAGCCTACGGTTAGAAATAAGAGAGAAGAGAAGGGAAGAGAAGAGATGAAAAGAAAGGAAAGACAACATTAAGATGGTTGGAAAGGCAATTCAGACAATACGAGGCTAAGAAATCAAAGCGGAAAGCTAAAAAATAAAAACAATTTGCATTCCTTCGGTTCACTGTTTGAACTAGTGTGTGGACTGCTAGTTCCAAATGGTGAACAAGTTCAATAGTTCTTTTGCGAGTCATGCGCTGAGACGGTCATTCAATCAGCTGTAAACAATTCATTCTGTTTAGGCTGCAAACCAAACACTTTTTGTGGCTCAGTTCACGATTCGAACTAGTGTGGGGACTACTAGTTCAATTTGGTAAACAGGTTCAATCGTTCTTTTGCGAGTCATGCACTGATGCGGTCATTCAATCGGTAATTCTGCGTAGACAGCAAACCAAACAGTTTTAGTGGTTCGCTTCACGATTCGAACTAGCCTGTGGACTTCCAGTTCAATTTGGTGAACCAGTTCAATCGTTTATTTGTGATTTCGTGAACTTAATCGTCTATTTAGTCGCTTTGTTCAGATAGCCCGCTCTCGGTTGGAACTAGTACAGAATATTTTAGTTCGATTTGGTGAACAGGTTCACTTGTTCTTTTGCGAGTCATGTACCAAGTCGGTCATTTTGTTGATTTTGAACAATTCATTCTGTTTAGCCTGCAAACCTAACATTTTAGTCTTTCGGTTCACGGATCAAACTAGCCTGAGGACTTCTAGTTCAATTTTGTGAACAAGTTCAATAGTTCATTCAATAGGGAATGATTCATTTTGTTCGGACTGCAAGCCTACGAACTATTTTAGTGGTTCGCTCCACGGTTCCAACTTCTGTTGGGAATGCTAGTTCTATATAGCGAACAAGAACCAGTTCTATATTTGATTGTTCATTTATAAGTCGTGTAATAAGTTGATCATTCAAACGGCTATGAACGATTCGAATTGTTCGTGGAACGAACTAGTGTAAATACCAAATATGTTGACTCTAGCTTGTTTACTCTTCGAATTCCTTGGCATGGACAGTCGCAAGTTTTTAAGGACCGGGGAAGTAGCGCACACTTAGAGATCGAAGCGTATTTTAATGATGGATCTGCATACTTTTCAGCCTCAACATCTTTTACAGGGTATATGTAGGAAAGTTCAAGGTGCATCTGCCATTTAAATGGAGCGCACATTTCGCTATGTCTCGTTATTTATGCGCTTGGAATGTGAATGCAAAACGTCGACGATACGAAAGGACCTAATGAATAATTCAGACTAGCTTCAAGGGGCAGCAGGAGGACGTAGGGGGGGGGGGGGGGTAGGGGGCTCACGGGTTAATAGGGTGGTGTTGGATGAGCGGAAGCGGGGAGGAGTGGGTGGAGGGTCTGATTTTGCTGGTTGCCTTCTTGTTGGTCACTTGAACGACGGCGCTCGACTTCATTCATACAAATCATTATGCCCAGCCGGAAATGAAGCGCCTCGCGGTTTATGAGACGACGGCAAATGGAACTAAAAAACGCGAACGGAATGCGGAGGGCGAGTGTGGGCTGGCGGGGGCTGGGGAGGGAGCCGAGGATTAGGTTTGGCGAGAGGCAAGGCATTCCGAAAAATTATTTGCAGCACAATTGTAAGTTCGTGTGCGACGTGCAACGACGTACATTTACACTAGGTGATGAAAAAAAAATATCGATAACAAACTATCGATAAAAAGGTTAGAAAGAGAAATAAGCATTATAAATGCTTAACCTAATTTCAAATGTGAATGCGTGAAAAGGACGCTGAAAGTGTTTTAAACTATCGATATAAACTAAATTATCGAACAGCGTTTTTATCGATAGGCCGAAAAATAGGAAGTTCCTGACAATCGATTGTATTTTAAACAGGTTCGTATTCTCAAAATTGAGGCTATGTTAATGTCGTATAAAGTAGAGAAGACTAACAAGAATCGATAAGAAATCGATGCTATCGATAAAAATAGACGATTCTAATACACAATAGTAGGAAATACCTATTGCAAGATTTAGCTAATGTCGAGCTTAAATGCTGTACGAAGGCTTTGTAACCGATTGCAAATGATCGATAGTTTTATTGTTATCGATAGGGAAAACTGATAAATGAAATAAAGTTTATGTTTTTCATTTGGTCAATCAAAACGAATGTTGTTTTTTTGTACTCCACATAGCAATAGTTTGGCGATTTGATGTACTCAAAGTTTGGAAACCGATAACTTTTTCGATAACTTTATTTAATTTTCCCCTGTACAAGTGAAATTCTCATTTTCACTTTCACTGCCAGCTCATGAAATGCAGAATGCCTTTCGCTGTGTCCATTCTCGCTTTCTGATTTCGATTCTTCTATAACAATTGGTTCGAGCGCTTTGTTAGTGTATTTCGCATTCGTTGCAGGGACTTTGCTTTTGGCGCATTTAAACTTTCAAGTTGTTTTGCCAGCTGGTTCACAGAAATTGGCCGCATATTTTCTGCACTCTGAGTCGTTTTACAAGTCCAAAACCAAGGCGAACGGTCTGAAGGAAACTCCGTGAGAGGAAAGAGGAGCTGTTTTTTTTTTCCTTTTTCTTTTTTCTCTCTCGTTTTTGTAGTTTTTCCTTTTGATGGGGCTACATAAAGTTGTACGACCTGTAAAAAGGCTATTAAACTGGGTCGGCCAGAGCTTGGGCATGGGAATTATTAAGTGTCGGTTTAGTGTAATTCGAGGTTTCATTTTCGTCACTTTGCGCGCCGCGGCGCCAATTTCGCGGCCAACGGCTGTCGAGCAATTTTTATGGCTCACTTTAGAACGTTGCCGCACATAATTATGCAGCTTGTTGTTGCCAACACAATTGTTGCAGTCCCTGTTGCAGCTGCAGTTGCACTGACAGTTGTTGTTGCTGCTGTTGTTGTTGCTGCTGCTGCTGCTGCTGCGGAATGACATCATAAAAGAACTCGCCGCATAGCCACGAGCCACGAGCCACGAGTCATGGGCCGCGAGCCATGAGCCAGGCAAACGTTGCAACATTTCCGGTGCATTTTGCGTAACGGAAATGATGTTGCCCCGCCCCACGCCTCGCCCTGCCAGCTGAAGCCCAACTGGAGAATTCATCAAACGCAATTCAGCTCGACTGTACGTGAAAGAATGCTGACAACTTATGCCAAAGTGCAGCTAGAGATGGGCGTGAGGCGTGTCGTGACACGAGTTGTAGCAAAAAAGAGTGCATTGAACTTGATTGACTGGATTGCAATTAGAGCCTGGACGAGAGAAGCGAATATTGCATGGAAAACTTATGCCTAAGTGCAGCTAGAGATGGGCGTGAGTCGTGTCGTGACACGCGTGTAGTACAAGAATGCATTTAAATGGATTGATTGGATTGCAATTAGAATCTGAACGAGAAAGGTTAACGTTTCACGGAAAAGTGTGATGCCAATATGCAGCTAGAGATGGGCGTGAGTCGTGTCGTGACACGAGATGTAGTAAAAGAATGCATTTGAATGGATTGATTGGATTGCAATTAGAACCTGAACGAGAAAGGTTAACGTTTTACGGAAAAGTGTGATGCCAATATGCAGCTAGAGATGGGCGTGAGTCGTGTCGTGACACGCGTGTAGTACAAGAATGCATTTAAATGGATTGATTGGATTGCAATTAGAGTCTGAAGTACTGAAGGGTGCAAAAATGCATGTCAAAATACTGCTCGTGACACGATAGGTGGCATAAATGTCTAAATTAATTCATCAAAAGAATGACAAACGATTTAGCGCTGGGTAAACGTCAGAAACCAATTCGTGACACGACTTTTAAGTATTCTTATATAACAAAAGCTATTGAGCTGTGAAAAAGAACAAGCCCGAGGTGACACGAAATTTCTTTATTGACCAACGCCGAATTTCGTTTATTATTACAAAAAACTTGATCTTTCATGACACGATTTGCGCACATCTCCAAAGTTTCTTTCTCTTTTTCTTTCGTTAGTTCGTTCTTAAGCTTGTAAGACGACCGAAATGAACAAAGGTAACAAAGGTAGGCCTTATGTACTATTGTCGTGACACGACGTACTCGTGCTTTATTTTTAGAGATCTTTGCGCAATCAAGCCGTGAACGGAATTTGAGATGGATGTGTGAAATTGCTTTTATATAGCTCTAGTAAGCATAAGGGCTGAGATTGAATTTATATATAGAGATGGGCCTTAAGCTGCAAACAGGAGCAAATCTTCGGTTGGATGGGAAAATTTTATAAATAAAACAAAGGGCTCACAAAACTAATTTATCTAGAGATGAGCAAGATGCGTGACACGAGGCGTCATCGTGCTCACGAAAGAGATGAAACATCTCAATCCATGTAAGTATAAAAGTGAATCCATAAATCATTAATTAAATTATAAATTATAGAGTTGTAGGGATGGGAGTGGCTCGTGACATGAAAATTGTAATATGAAACACTATAAAATTTAAGTTTGCCACAAAAATTGGAGGGGAGCGTGACTCGTGACACGAAGAAATAATTCGCTTTTATTCAAAAGTCGTGAAGAAGAGCTTTATAGTGGCAAGAATTGTTGGTAAAAGTTGCTTTATGAATGCGAAATTGATGTGATTGAATAACTCGTGCCGATACTATCGGCATAGTTTCGACAAATATATATACAGTCTAGACAAAGTTGTGAAACATCTAGAGATGCGCGTGACTCGTGACACGAAGAAATAAGAATACAAATTCATTTTGTCAAGAATTGTTGGTAAAAGTTGCTTTATGAATGCGAAATTGATGTGATTGAATAACTCGTGCCGATACTATCGGCATAGTTTTGACAAATATATATACAGTCTAGACAAAGTTGTGAAACATCTAGAGATGCGTGTGACTCGTGACACGACGAAATAAGAATAAGAATTCATTTTGGCAAGAATTGTTGGTAAAATAAATAACTCGTGCCGATACTATCGGTATGGATGGATACTCACCTTTATAGAGGACCTTGTTGAATGTGCTTGTTATGATGCGCAGCTCGGGATTGGGCGTTTCGCCAATTTGCACCATCAACGAGAGCCCGACAATGCCCTGTGATTTATGCTGCGCCTCGGACATGTTGTGGTACAGCTCCTTGTTGAAGCCATAGATTTGTATCTGTGTGTGTGTGTGTGTGTGAGTGTGTGCGTGTGTGTATTGTGGAATATGTTACAACATTAATATTGCTGCTGGTTGGTCTGGCGGACTAGCCCGACGCTGATTGACTTACCTCGCCCGGGAAACTGTAGCCCTGTATAAAGTGCTCGGAGCCGCGACTGTTCTCGGTGCCGTAGTGTATGTAAATCTCCTCGAATTGATAGCGATAGGCCAAAGGACCTCCGGATATGTTCACGTGTTGCTTTGTGTCCTTGTCCACGCGAAAGACGAGTGATTGACCCGTGTTGTGCAGCGTGCCGGAAACCTGTTGACGACAGTCCGTGTTAGTCAAACAGTGAGAGAGCGGGAGGCAGAGAGAGGGGGTTGAAGTCGTTTCCGGTAGGACTTACCTTGTGCTTATCAATGTGCAGCGGTCGCAGGTACGGATCGAAGAGCAGCTTGTCGGGCACCACATCAATGGGCGACTGGCGGCGTCCTTTGTTGCACATATTCCACTGCGGATTGATGAGGCCCCAGAAGCTGGGACCTGCAAGTAACAAGTAAAATAGATAAAAACAATAAATAATTAAATGAGCCGGCAGTAGTCGACTAGCAGATGCCCTATGCGTAAGCCCAAGGTAGCTGAGGTCGCAACTCTTATAGTCTTAGAGTCTCTGAGTTTGGACAGGCTCGGGACTCGAGCTCGAACTTGGTTGTCTTATGTGATAAAAGGTGTCGTAGCAGCCAGCTTTTGCGAACTGTGAAGGTTATCGAAAACCGATCTGAACTCTCGAGACTGAGCCAAAGATCGTGCCCAGCTTGTGTGCACTTTATTTGTACAGGGTATACAAAGGAACTGAATGATAGCTGCCAGTTTGACGTGACTGTCAATCGGTTGGGCAAATGGAAATCGAGTCCGAATCCCCACGACCCCACGTGACGACCCCTCGTCATCATCCCCTCTCACATCCAGACGAATTGTAAACAACGCGTCGACAGTTCAAACACCAAATGAAATTTCATAAGCTCCTTCTCGCACCGTTCGGCTCGCTGTCCGTCAGTTTAAATAGCAATTAAATGATACCAAATGCGAGTTGCCACGCCCATGGCCAAAGCCACTCACCCCGCCCCGCCCCGCCCCCTCACCAACTACACTTAACCCGGAGCTGACCCCTGCCCTCAGCCTAGGTAAGCGTTAGTTGGCGCTGCGCTGCGATTGTTGTTTTGCCCGTGTTGCGAATGTTCAATTTGATGTGACAGAAACAGAAACTGTCGAAACTTTTCAAAACAACAAACCCACCCCCCCCCCCCTCTTCCCCTTCCCCGGTCAGCCCTATAAGGGGGAAGGGGTTTTGATGGGGGGGGGGGGTGTGTGTTGTGTGCAGTTGCCGTATGGAAAAATTAAATATTTTCTGCTGTTGCATTTTTCGCAATCTAAATACGAAAAAAAAAGAGCAAGAAATACAATTAAGAGAGCGCTAGTCGGGCGTGCACGACTAGGAGATACCCAGTGCTTCTTCTTCTTCTTCTTCCGTCACGCCCCACACTTTTAAGGAAAAAGTGCATTCCCTTATAACTCTGGCGTTTGCAGTCCGAACTGTCTGAATTTTTCAAGGTTAAGCTAGGGCATACTGAAGTGCGTGCATACCCAAGCCCAAGGCTTTAGCTGCAAAAATTAATCTCTAAGGTCTTTGTAGAGTTATGCATAAAGTAATATATTCCCCATCTGTTTATACTATACGCTAATGTATCTCCTATTCTATTATCTTCCAGTTATGCTTAAGTTTGCATGTTTCCAGATTTATTTTAATAGATATTATGAAAATGGAAGCAGATATTAAAAGTTCAAATAGATTCTAAGATTTCAGAGATAGACGGATATGGCTGATTTAAAAGATTTATACTCTAAGGGTTCTCTAATGCTACCTTCTCCCATTTTTACCCATTTCCAATGGGAACAAAGAGATATTTTACACGGTTTATTTCGTAAACTCATCAACAATGCCTGACAAGTTTAATGAGCTACACGCAAACACGAAGCTGACTGTAATTTTTCTACTATTTTCGCTATGAGCGGGTGCTGAGGTAGACCCGGTAGAGCTCATTGTAGAGGGTGCTCCTATGAACTACCGCAGGAAGCTGGCAATATGAGAGAGAGAGAGGGAGAGCGAGAGAGAGGGAGGAAGAGAGCAGCTGTGCTGTGGGTGTGTGTCTATATATTGATGATATGTGACACACCACACACACACAGGTTCGCACACCCTCTCACAGGCACACCCTGCTCCTAGGCAAAGTTTAAAAAGCGCCGCGTGTCAGTGCAACTTTTGTGTGTGTGGGTGGAGCTCCCTGCTCCCCATGCTGCATGCTGCTGTTGATGCTCATTTTGTGTTTGCATTCACTCACTCACACACTCATTTACTCGCTCATTCATTTATTCACTTATTCATTCGTTTTGTTGCCCGTTTTGTTTTTGCGTTGTCTGTCGCCTGGCTCTACCTCTACTACTACCCTTGCCGCTGCCCTGCCCCTGTCTTTGCCCCTGGTGCATTAATAAAACTGCGTCCTGCTGCAACCTGCAACAAAAATGGCCGCTTGTGGCACCGACCCGGTCCACGGAGGCCCCGCACAGCCCACGCACAACTCGAACAACTCGGGAGCATTATTCACAAATATGTTGCCGCTTATTTTATTTATTTTTCTCACTTTCAAGTCCAATTCAATCGGATCGAATGACAGATAGCAGCAGCCAGTTTTCTCTCTTTCTCTCTCTCTCTCTCTCTCTCTCTCTCTCTCTCTCTCTCTCTCTCTCTCTCTCTCTCTCTCTCTCTCTCTCTCTCTCTTTCTCTCTCTCTCTCTCTCTTTCTCTCTATTAGTATCTCTACCTTTACCTCTTTTTCTATCTCTATCTTTCTATCGCCCTAAATCTCTATCTCTGTATTTATATTTCTATAAATTAAACTGTTTGTCCTGACTGACTGACTGATTGACTGATTGACTGCCTGACTGATTGACTGACTGATTGGTGATCAACGCACAGTGAAATTTTCACTGTAGGTACCTTATGTGATGAAGGTGCACGTTAAGAAGGGGATTTGAGAAATTTCACCCGCAAGTGTGGAAAATTGGTGGAAAAGGGTTGTATAAAAGTTTTTCGTTTACCGTTCGATCGGCTTAAAATTCATTTTCAAAGATCTTTGAGAGAACGTGCCACGTGCCCGGGGTATACCCTCAAATATTCTACTTAGACATAGGTCGAAATTTCCCACTCCCATAACTCAATCAAATCTCAACCGATTTTTGGCTTTTTGTTCAGGGTTTGGTTTATCTCTATATCTATATATCTATATATCTATATATCTGTATATCTATATATCTATATATCTATATATCTATATATCTATATATCTATATATCTATATATCTATATATCTATATATCTATATATCTATGTATCTATATATCTCTATATCTCTATATCTCTATATCTCTATATCTCTATATCTCTATATCTCTATATCTCTATATCTCTATATCTCTATGTCTCTATGTCTCTATGTCTCTATGTCTCTATATCTCTACAAAAACTCTATATCTCTATATCTCTATATCTCAGTAGCTCTATAGCTCTATATATATCTATATCCGTATCTGTATCATCTCCATCTCATATCTTGCTTCGCATCTCTCTATTATATTTCTGTCCATGAATCTCCATCTCTATTCACTTCCCACTCCATTTCCAATCAAATACTTGTACCTCTTTTGAATACATTCGAATAGCCACAAATGTTTCGAATGTTCTTAACTTATGAATGCATTTGTAAATTAGTTAAGCTTGAATGAGTTACATTTAAATATGATACGCCAAGTCGAATTTTATTCAGTTGTTAACTCTGTTCATTTGCATTTGTTTGCTCAGGCATTTGAAATATTCGCTTGAGTTTAAGCCAAGCACTTGGTATTTACAAAGGGCGGTGTCGTGACAAATTTATGCGCTCTATCGATTGAGTGCAGCGAGTAATTGCCACTCGTTACATTTGTTAACGAGTGAATGAATCGAGTGCTGCTCGCAAATGTCTGCAGAGTGTTTGTTCTTTCTACATTTTACGCACACTTTAAATTCAATTGAAATTTACTTCTGAATTCGAATAAATATGTAACTTACCGGAAATGCCATCGTACGTCCACCATTCCTCCCAGCTGGACAGGACCTCTGCGAATGGGAAAACAGATGGAAAAATATTTCAGTCGAGAGACAATAACAGAATGAGAAATGCATTAATGTGCCAGGGCTTAAAGCCAAGCCAATCTCTATGCTGGGACGGGCAAAAAATAAAACCACTTTCTTACCCCCTTGAAGAAATTTGTCTGGCGAAGTCTTATTTTACACGCCGGAGCCCCGCTAAGAGATGCAAAAAAATGCTCGTCAATGACACCCGGATATAGGAACTAGGCTGGCAGGCCGTAGACCCCGTTTAGCTTTTGGTGCGAGGGAGAAGCGGCAAAGCAGTTGGCAGCCAAATCTTTGGCTTTTCAATGCGCATAATTCGCTGCCAATGTAAACAGCGCATGAAATCAACTAATGTAGGACTTCCCCTTGTGCCACAGCCAAGAGCCGAACGTTAGTGTGAGAAATGAGGCAGACAAAACAAACAACGCAGCTTCTCTCCTAGCCGCTGCTCGTTGCTCGCTTCTCGCTTCTTGCTTCTGGCGTCTCATGTCTCGCTGGCAGCCATCGAGACGCCAATGCGCCGGGCATGTCTGGGGGCTTCCTTCGCCAAATGCGTGTCGCATGAGTCAACACGGTTCAACATGCTTCTATTTCTGGATATGGATGTGCCACCGACTCCTGCTCCCCTCTCCATCTCCACCTCGCCGACTCCGGCTCCGGCTGAGTTCTGGCAAACGTTGTCGCCAGTCGGTCGGGCGCCAATAAAGTTTACACTCAGTTGCCACATTTCGTTTATGGGCAAGTTCTGCTTCCGTTTTATCAAGCGACAGACAATTTTCGCTATTTTTCTTTCGGACAAAACCCCCCATCCCCAGCCCCAATCTCTACCCCCCGCCCCCCTTTGAGCGTATTCAAAATTTATGCTATATGCGTTCTGCCGCAGCGGGTAGGATGTAAAGTCTGCTCTGTTAGACGGAGAGGGAGAATGGGTGCCGTCGGTCGCCGTCTGTGGAAGGGGGCAATAAAGCCAAAAGAAATTGCTGCAAGCCAAAGCGGAAGTTGGGAAAGGGAGTCGCTGGAATCGTTGCTGCTTCCTGCAGCTACCAGCTACAGCGTTATGCTATGTCTTCTTTTCAAATACCCTCATTCAACGGGCCCCTCAACTTTTTGAAGTGAAAGGGAACTACTTGAAGGGGAAGATACATTTCCCAATAGCAAAATGTAGCTGCAGCTGATTAACTAATGAGTACAACAAATTTATATTCTTTCTTCGTTTAAACCCTCAACATCGAGCTCCGTGTGCCCAATATGCTCCTGAATCGAATATTTCAACTTTTCTACTGCCACACACTTCTTCAATTTCTCCTAAAGTCTTTTGCTGGAGCGTGTCGGTACTGCCGAATAAAAGTTGGTGTGACATCAATAAAAAATATCGGTAGAACTGAAGGTCTTACTCTGCTTACATTGACATAATACAACCAAGCAAATGCCGAATCCCTGGTACTTTAGTAGGTTGTAAATGCGTAAAAAAGGCTGTCAAATGCTGCTACCCTGCGCACAGCACCCTCTCCAAGCGGGTCTTCAAATGAGTGCGGTTACCTGATTACCTGATTTGGCGCCATGCTGGCGCTCTATATAGCCTCTCTTAAGATGTTTACAGCCTTTTACAGCTGTTAATGCTAGGACCAAGCCGGTACTGCTCTCTTTCTAGTGCTTACATGAGAGGGTGCTACGTTGGCTTGAGCTTTATATTGTAGTTATTCATAAATACGGCACAAAAATCATATCAGATAAGCTGAATTCAATAAAAATTTCGTTAAATAACAATGGATTACGAATTTTGTCCGGTACTGCACAAGGTTCTTAGGGTACTGATATCAGGTAGGGTCTATACCCTACCATACGATGCTAGGTTGATTAGAGGGTGTTTTCAATAAAGTTTTTAGACATATTAGAATAAAAACAAGCTTAATTTGCTGGTATTATGGAAACTGCTCCGGTAAGTATTTTATCCGGTACCGCACAAGGTTCTCAGGGTACTGATTGACCCTACCATCGATGCTAGGTTGGTAATAGGTTGTTTTACTATAGTTTTTAGGCTAATTAGACTGAGTTGGTATTCAGTTGGTCTTATTATGCTGATAATATAAAAAATACTGCCCGGTACGGCTCTTTGGTGCTACTCTACCGTATATGGGGAAGGGAATAGATTGAGAGCAGTTAGCATATATAAAAGTGTGCTTAACTAGCGTATTTCCGTTTTGTTTATAAAGTATATAAAGTAGAAAGTATATCGAGATGCCTTTAAAAAGCAAAACGGACATTTTCAGGCTCAGGGAAGGAAGGTAGAGCCCAAACGTATTTACAGGGGTAAGTGCATGATGAGCGCTTTAATTTTGTTTGGGCAGTAGAGAGGGTATCAATGCGGCGTTTTTATGGTCTAAGACTAAGTAAGATTGTTTGAATTGTGGGTAAACTTGGGGGGCTTAGGGTGGAGGAGGGCGAGAGGGAGCGAGGGAGGGTGCTGTGGTAGGCGGTTTGTCGTGTTGCTTTTCTTAAAATAACAATGAACGTCCGTTTGGTTGGATTCGCGAGTTGCCGTCACTTCATTTTGTTTGTTTGTCGCGCATTTTGTGGGATAGTTGTTGTTACTCTTCCTCTTCCTCTTGGCTCTTGTTCTTGCTCTTATTTTGCTGCTAAGCAAGTTCTGTTTCTGCTTCTGCTGCTTCCCCGCTTAGCGCTGCAAAGTATGCTATTAAATTGGCCTCGCAACGAAGTCAAACCGAAAAATGGCACAAAGCCCTCAATAAAAACCATTTGAGAATGTTTTACGGCATTTTGCAAGGGTCGCTTTTTAGCCAACCCCTGCCCGCGCCCCCCCTTCCCTGGCCCCTCACCCATTAGTCTGTAGTTTCTAGTCTCAATCCGATTCGTTTCATCTCTGATGATTCGTCAACAGATTGCACATTTTTAGCGGGTGCTCTGCCCCGGCCCCATAGCGAACCCTGCCCCCGTCTCTGTCCCTGTCCCAGTCCCAGTCCCAGTCCCAGTTCCTGCTCCGTCCTTGCGCCTTGAGTCATTTGGCAATTTGGTTTTTATGCTGCAACAGCAACTTAATTTATTGTTATAACAGTTTTTCGGGCCACATTCCCGGCGTTTTCTTTTTTTCTCTCTCTCGATCAATTCGATGGCCGGACCGAGTGTCGCCACTTT
Organism: Drosophila montana; assembly: GCF_035044405.1. Lineage (NCBI taxonomy): Eukaryota > Metazoa > Arthropoda > Insecta > Diptera > Drosophilidae > Drosophila > Drosophila montana. The sequence goes on from NW_026997533.1 coordinate 843,711, forward strand.
GTTGGATGCTTTATGAAGAGATTTGCCCGGGTTTCATTATCTATTCAAATGGCATTCGTTTTGGGGGTAGCAATTCTTAAATTTTATTTTTTTTTGCTGTGAATTCAACTTTTCAACTGTTATCAGGCAGTTTTTCCACTTGTATCCTAATTGACGTTCAACATTTTCGCCGATTATGCTCAAAACAATTTCGCCACAATTTCGCTTTTATAAGAGTTTCGCTTTTGTGGAAGAACAAGTTGTTGGAGGTTTTTAAAACTTGATTTGTTTGGTTGCTTAGAAGTCAAAGACCATTTCGCCCGAATTTCGCTTTTCTTTTCGCCCGCATTTCGCCTTTTCATTTGTTCTAGCGACCAGTTCTTTCCTGGAGTCTGTTGTAATTAACTTCAAGTTAACTACTTTACGTATTGCTCAGCTCTCTCTATATATGCTTTAAACTCGAGTTATGTTATCTCTCCAAAGTAATTACCCGGCGTTGCACGAGTCAAATTAACAAGACGAAAAATGCAAGTGCTAGCAGAATTATTTATTCATTTACGACAGATACAAAGCCGTTTATGCTTTCTGTTATTTATTGGTAAACAAATATATATTGAAATTAAATTTCTTGTTCTTCCTCTAAGGGGGCTCGACCCCTTGACTTACAAAACATGCATAAAAAGGTTAAATTTTTTTATTGTTCATTATATAAATGCAAATTTTTTGCAAGATTTGAATCGGCGACTTTCCGCTTGCTGGTTCGACTTTTGTTACCTAATGAGTTTTTAATGCCAATCAGTCTCTTCTCGCCCCTCACTTCTTCTAAATATGTCCAAACCGCAAAGTCATCTATTTGTCACAAATTTAATATGCAATCTAAACAAAGTTTGGATGTTTATTTCGTTGTCTTGTCGTCGCTTTGAGCTACATTTTGTATTGTAATCTCTTGTGTGTTGTTTGACAAACAAAAACTTTGCAATAATTCGAAATCAGATTTTGCGGTTTGGCGCTCGAAACGTAATTAAGCCAGCCGAAAGGCGGGCAATAAACAAAACTTTACGGCTTCTGCATATTGAAAATGCGGCCCGCCTATCGATAACAAGAGCGTTGCGATGACTAAATTAAATAGTTGTCGTTGTTCTCGTTAAATCAAAATCAAAATAAAGCGCCTGGCGCCGCAAAGGGATCCAGACTCGTAATGTGCTCCTTGATGGTCCTTGTTGCTGTTGTTTCTCACAGCAAAGTGGCTATGAAATGACAACAAGAACAAAAGTCACGCACACACACACACTTTATATTTGTACAGTGTGTGTGCGAGTGTGTGCGAGTGTGTGTGCGAGTGTGTGTGCGAGTGTGTGTGCGAGTGCTTATAATGGCGTCGCGCATCAAAAGACAACACGCCCTCGTAACTAATTCAAGTCCAGGTGCGGACTGCAGCTGCGTCCAGGCCCAAACGGGGCCCAGTGTTGCGTAGTGTGTTGGTTTTGAGTATTGGTAAACGTATGCTTGAGTTAAGGTTTATGCTTGATGGACAAAATCAATTTGAAAATGTGTTGGCCTTTGCTAAAATTGCATGCAGCGCATATGAGAGTAAACTATTCGTAATATTTGAAAGTTTTGAGAGTGTAGAACGTGTTTTTTTTACACCATATAGCTTTTATGCAGTTTTACAACACTGTGCAACGGCCAAAAGAAATGCTAAGGCTGGCAAACCTACTTTTTATAGACTATCAATTAATTATATTCTGAGCTAATATTATTTTATTAGAACATTAAATTATTTATCATTTATTTTATTAATTTTTAACGATTTTTTCAACATGATGATATTAGGAAATTATGTACAGATATTATTTAGGCATTGCTATTGCCTATTGAAATCGATAGATAAACGATATAGTTATAGACTTTCAAGCTAAGAATCTATTTTTAAACTATTTCTATACCCTGAACCAATTGAATATGGGTAAAAAGGGTATTATGTATTTGTGCAAATGTATGTATGTGAACGCAAGGATCTCAGAACCTATAAGAGCTAGAGACTTTCAGTTTTAGCTGTAGGTCCTCCTAATGCCCGCGCAGATCGGGTTTGTTTCCGATAGTCGATAACTTGCTCCGTTTCCAAGTAATCGATAACAATCGATATCGAAATCCGGTTTTTTTTAGCAATTTCGGCAAATAATATGAGCTAGAGTCACCAAACTTGTATCTTCTCAAGTATCTATCATTTTATGCCTATCGCCTGTCGGAAGAAGAGGGCTTAGGGTATCCCCTAGTCGGGAGCTCCCGACTAGAACCTCTTACTTGTTATATTACATTTATGATATTTTTGGTAGCCCCACGTTTTGCGGCCCAATCCGGGAGTCCGCTCCTGTTTTCTTTAATTCGAAATGAATGCAAGACACGCGACAACAAACAAAGGCGAGCGAAAGCCCAAAAGTTGAATCCGAAATCCAAAGACAATGGGCAAACCGCAGACGCACACACACACGGACACACACACACGCACACAAGGACACGGACACGCACACTAGTCAGCCCTTTTATGTGTAAATTATGGGTTCAATATAATATTGACAAAGAATCAATAAAGGAAATGTCCTTAAAATTAATAGGCGACATTCTGATATCGAATTACTCGCTATGTCATCGCTTTTAATTAAAATTTCTAGACAAGGGCGCGACACACACACACACACGCACACTCGCACACTCGCACGCACACACATGCACTGGCATGTCCTGGCAAAATTTATGACTTCCTGTTAAGCGCGCTCAACGAACGCTGATTAGTATCTGGGAAGCATCTGAAGGATCCATCGTCAGTTTATCAAACTGTCGCCTCGCCGCGAAGATTGACGGCCATAACTTTGGTCTGTTCCCCCTGTTCCCCCTGCTTCCCCCGTCGCTCCTGCCCACCCCCAAACCCCTTCTCGAACATCTTGGGTTACGCCGGGACTCGCTTTTCGGTTACGGCACTTTGGCGGCTTTTTGTTGGTTCTTTGTTGCGGCAAGCTTAACGTTGGGTTAATTTGCGTTAATAAAGTTGGCCAATTGCTGCAATTCACAGCGAAAGGCAATATCCTTTTCATGGAAATGTTTTCTCAAAAAAAAAAAAAAAAAAGCAGCTCGCGCAACTCGTTGGCAATGCCCGACTAGTAGATACCCTGATATCTAGCTGCCGTTGCAAATATTACAGTTCTTCTTCTACGCGCAGCAGCTGTGCTTCTTCTTTCCAAAAGTGCCATTCTCTGAGAAATGCGTTCCGAAATAACTTGAGAGTCTAGTTTCCGATCTTGGTGAAACTTGTAGGGCAGAAGTATATGAAGAAAATGTATGTCTAAATCTCTAGCTTCCACAATTAATTGTATATAGGAAGGAATTATTATATACGGCATAATAATCAATAGTAAATATATATGGCTCAGATATGATTAAGACAGACGGATGGACGGACCTACAGGCGAACATGGCTATAACGACTCGACAGCTCGATCCGATCAAGATTATATATGCCTAATGGAAAGGGAGATATCTCCTTCATAATATCTCAATTATAATATCTTTTACAAGGGTATACAAAAACGAGAAGGAAGGGCTATCTTCGGCTAGCCGAAGACTTAATACCCTTGCAGACCCAACCTTTTCATAATGTTCATATCTAAGAAGCACAGAGGCAAAAGTTAATGCCGAGTATGGTTGAGAGGTCTTGAAAAACAAAAAGGTTTTCCATACAACTTAATTTTCGATCGATCGTTCCTATGGCAGCTATATGATATAGTTTTCCGATCTTAATAGGATTTTGCATATATATGAGGAGCATAGTAAAACTAATAAATGCCGAGTTTGATCAAGATGTCTTTATAAACAAAAAAGTTTTTCATACAAGAACCAACTTTTCGACAAATCGTTTCTATGGCAGCTATATGATATAGTTGTCCGATCTTAATAAGATTTTGCATGTATATGAGGAGCATAGTAAAACTAATAAATGCCGAGTTTGATCAAGATATCTTCATAAATAAAAATGTTTTTCATACAAGAACCAACTTTTCGACAAATCGTTCCTATGGCAGCTATATGATATAGTTATCCGATCCATGGTCCGTTGGTTTTGACATATGAACTGCGTGCAACAGAAAGAGAGATTTCTGCAAAGTTTCATAAAGATAGCTTCAAAACTGAGAGACTAGTTCGCATAGAAACAGACAGACGGACAGACGGACTCGGCTGTTGATATTGATCAAGAATATATATACTTTATGGGCTTGGAGATGTCTCCTTCTATGCGTTACACACGACACACGACGAAATTATAATACCCTCTGCAAGGGTATAATAAAATGCAGCAGCATTAGTTACAAACGATTATTCCTATGGGATCTGTACGATATAGTAGCTCGTTTTCTACGGCTTTCTAGATATGGGAGATGGGGTAATATGGTTTCCGATTGATATATTGATAAGAGGAAAAAGTATTTGAAACAAAATAGAGCTATACAATATAAGTAGTAGCCCGTTGTCCAGATGGGAAAGAAAATATCGCACCTTTCAGCTTGCTCTATGATAGATATGATATAATATCCAAGCCATGCTTCAAATACCTCAATTTAATTAAAAAACTGTATTTTTTTTCTTTTTTGGGCTACTTTAAAAAGGTGAATTTACATTTCGCACACATTTGACACGGAATTACGAGCGACCAAAAGAGACCAACAATAACAATTGTCGGGCCATTACGCGATTTCTCTGAACGTTCTTTTTTTTTTTTTGGCAAACTTTTTGTGCGTTTCTCTAAATTTTGCATGCCCTGTACTGTGAGAGGGGTATATTGTTTAGGTGATGGTGTTTGCAACAGGCAAAAGAAAGCATCTCTGATTCCTCAAGGCACATATATTCCTGATCAGTATTAATAGATTAATATTAATATCGTTTTTTGGTTTATCGATATGTGTTTTTTTTAGGCATAACTCGAGGAATATGTGAGCTGAATTTACCAAACTTGGTATGTAGCTTCCTTTATGGGATGTACACATTAAAAAGCTTTCACATTTTTTCACATTTCTCCCGTTTGCATCCAAAAACTGCATTTTGCTGAGCTGAACTCATTTTGAAAGCTAGAGCTTTCGGCTTTGGTATGTGCACATTTTGTCATGCCCCATTTAAGCGCTGAAAATTTGATTAAGATCGCTCGATTTACCCCCGAGTTATTCAAGAATGCATGTCCGATATCTTGCGAAGAAGAAGCTCAGGCTAAGAGCCGAGGAAGAGGCACAGCTTGTCAATGTTTGTGTGAATGTCTTGACTGTAGCTTATCGCTGTGTGTTAGGGTATCTGGCAGTCGGTCAGTTTTGCATTTGCTTTTTTTTTTTTTGTGGGCTGCAAGCAATAAATGAATTTTAACAAAACGAAGAAACGCCAAATTGTTGGCAATGATATCAAAAGTATTTGTTGTTGTTTTCATTGTTGCTGTTGATATTTTTTTTCTGCGGCTATTTTGTGCAACGAAACAAAAAAAAAGGAATTGGAAGTGAGAAACACTTTTTTTTGGTTTTTTCTTTTGTTTCTTGTTGTATTTCAAATAAAATTCCAATTTCAGCTGGCGCCGTGCGGGCTCGACTGATGAGAGCCGGCGACTCCGCTGTGCGCCCCATGAAACTAAATTAAACAAGTAAGAGGCTCTAGTCGGGCGCTCCCGACTAGGGGATACCCTGTACCCTCTTCCTCCGACAGGCGATAGGCATAAAATGAAAGATACTTGAGTAGATACAAGTTTGGTGACTCTAGCTTATATTATTTGCCGAAATTGCTCAAAAAACCGGATTTCGATATCGATTTTAATCGATTACTTGGGAAGTTATCGAATATCGGATACAAACTCGATCTGCGCGGGGACTTGGAGGACCTACAACATGGCTAGATCGACTCGGCTATTGATGCTGATCAAGAATATATATACTTTATGCGGTCGGAGATGCTTCCTTCTGCCTGTTACATACAATCGCACAAATACAATATACCCTGTTTACCCATTTTCAATGGGTTCAGCGTATAAAAATAGGTCAACACACACAACAAAATTTGAGCGAAAACAAAAACAGGAACAACATGGCGAAAAAAAATAGCAAACATTTTTTGCAATTCACGCGATGAGTTAACAGCAAAAGTTTATGTATATTCACAGAACCCCAGCCCCAAACCCAATCCCAGTCCCAGTCGCAGTCGCAGTCGCAGTCGCAGGTTTTTATGCGACTGCTTCTGGCGCTATTATTATTTGTACTAAAATTCGGTTTGGGCAGCGCCCTCTGCCAATCTATTTGCTTTGACATGTGAGCGGTTTCCATGGCGTTTGAATTTCAATTCGAGATCTCTTCTTTTTTATCGATATCGAAATCTCGATATTAAATTGTCGTTTATTTCGTGTGCATTTAAACCAAAAACCTGATGCAACAAATTTGCTTTGTGCGTTGATTAACTCTTTTAACTCTAACAGCTGTTATCTAGAGCTCTGTTAACCGAACTGTTAATGTTAGAGTTAACTGAATGAAGGAGAGAGAGCGAGAAAGAGAGCGATAAAAAGCAACTGAACTGATGAATGTCTAGCAACAATCAGATGCAACAATTCTGCGTTATGTGTTGTTTAACTTTTTTAACTCTAACAGCTGTTATTTAGAGCTCTGTTAACCAAACTGTTAATGGGAGAGTTAACAGAGAGAGCAAGGAAGAGAGAGAGAGCAATGAGAAGCAACTGAACTGATAAATGAACGGCAAAAACTTGACGCAAATTTGCTTTGTGGGTTGCTTAATTTTTTTTAACTCTAACAGCTGTTAACTAGAGCTCTGTTAACCGAACTGTTAATGGCAGAGTTAACAGAGAGAGTGAGAGAGACGCAAAGCAACTGAGCTGAGGTGTTCAGCAATGCAGGCTAGTTGTAAATTAAGTTGAAGTTACTTTCTAATTATAATCGAGTACTTTTGTGAAGACTGCACGACTTGGAGCTACCCTGTGCCCTAGTTCTCGCTTGAGCAGAGTGTGCTCAACTAGAAGCTGCTGCGCGATTGCAACTAATTAAATAATATTGCTCAACAAGAAGCTGCTTTGTGTTCTTTGAGTAGCCATAAAACCGGCTGTAAGGTTAAAGTTAGGAATGCCAGACTGGCTTATACCCTCTTTATAGCTCAAGTCAGTCTGTCAATTGTGTTCGACTAGAAAATACCACTTAATGATCAGTTGTTCTTTCTCTTAAAGATATATAGGTTTTCTTTTACGTCAATTATTTGCCAGGCATGAAGAAGTTTGACGATGCATATCGCGTTCTTCTCGCTTTCTTATCTTTCAAGGGGACAACGTGTTAAATTTACTTCTCTTGCACGTGAAAAATTAGTAATTTTTATGTCGGTTTCGTGTCCCTTTTTAATTGGCCAAGCAAAGAAAAGTTTAACCCAGCATATCGCCTTCTTCTCGCTTTCTTAACTTCCAAAGGGACAAGGTGTTAAATTTTGTTCCTCTGCACGAGAGAAACGAGTAATTTTCAAGTCAGTTTCGTAACAATTTTTAAACTTGTCAAGCAAAGAGGAGTTTCACCAAGCTTATCGCTTTCTTCTCTTCCATTGTGAAAATGTGGTAAATTTCCTTCTTGTCAGTGAGTAAAAAACGCAGACTTGACATCCTTTCCTTATCTATTTACTTTCGTCAGAGATAAAGGTTTTACCCAGCATATCGCTTTCTGCTCGCTTTCTCTATCTTCCAAGGGGAGAAAATCTTTAATTTTCTACTTCTCATTGAGAAAAGTGCCTCGTTTTCTTAACGCCTTCTTATTACTTTTCTAATATTGCCATAGTATGGTTATACCAAGCATATCGCTTTCTTCTCGCTTTCTTATCTTCCATGTATAAAAAGTGCTTAATTTGATTTTATTGAGAAATGTACTTTTCGTTTTGTGTATTTTATTTTCATACTTTTTATTTGCCATGCAAAGAGAGGTATTCGCACTCGAAAAATCATATCGCTTTCTTTTCGCTTTCTTATCTTCCAATGGGAACAAGTGAGTCAGCTTTCTCTTTGAATAAAAAATGAGAAGTGTGCTTTGTTCTCATATCTCTTATCTATTACTTTTTCAATTTTCCCAAAATAAGGTCTTAATTGGCGTATCGCATTCTTGTCGCCTTTTTAACTTCCCTTAGCTTCTGCTGCCTTTAAAGGGCATACGACTGTGTCTGCAATATCCCATTTCGAAAACATTTTCATCCAACTGGGTAAACTTTAACTAAAACTTAATATTGTCTATGCAAATACGTTGGCTATTCATACAAATGTGTGCTCAACTTTTTGGTATTATTTAAAAGCCGAACAGATTTGTGGCTGCGAAGGTCGACAAGCCACTAAATGGAAAGCTGCGTGGGGGCGGGGGGGGGGGGTGGTGTGTGTAAAAAAAAACCAAATGCAAACAAACAAAGCAAACTGCCTCCCCCCCCCCCCCCCTAGGTTACAAGCCACACTCTTTTTTCTGTGTGTGTGTGTGTTTTTTTTTTCTTCTCTTTTTCTGGGAGTACAATTCACAGTGGCAAATTGCATGGCCCCGAGGCGCATGTTGTTGGACGGACTCTCTAATGGCCAATTCCTTGACATGCCACACACACACACACACACACACACACACACGCAAATAATTGTGGTAACAAAAAGCTCATGTTAAGTTTCTCATCGAGCGTCTGAGGGGCAGCGCGTGCTGCCATGGCTGGCAGTGCTAGAGAGAGAGAGACAGAGAGAGAGTGAGAGTGAGAGAGAGAGAGAGAGAGAAGAGAGAGAGAGAGAGGGGTAAGGCGAACCTCGCAACGTTTGAAAACCATAATTTGACTAAAAACCGTCTAGACGCGCCAACTAAGCAACTATCCAACTATCTTAATAAGTTGCCTGGCAAAAACTTTGCAACCAACCCCTCACCCCTCACTCCTCACCCCGAAAACCAACCCCCTTCCCCCCCTTCCCACCAGAAAGAAATGTTAAGGAATTCTTGGGTAGTTCAGGAAGTTGCCGCTGCAGTTTTGTGGCATATACAATTTCGATAATAAGCAACAGAGACCGCATTAACTGTCGGCGGACAGGTTGACTAGAAAAGTGCTCAACGGCGAGGGGGGGGGGGCGGGTGGGTGGCGGCCTTGTGGGCGTGGCACACGTGTGCAATGCTAATGCGAGTCACGTCAACGCCGCATACGAAATCGTTGCAAAGTTGCCCAAAAAAAAAAAACATGGCAACCGTCGTTAAACTTGCCACAAATACACTGAGCGACAGCGGGTAGCCGGATACCCTGTCCCTGCGCAGCCCAGCGAGTTGTCCCGCTCCTAGCTTGTCTTAAGTCTTCCGCCCCATTCCTGCATAACTCGGCTGCCTGTCAGCCGAACGTTGTGCGATTCTCAGCGCTTGAAGACGGCTTTCAATTGTGTATGCATGCCAAAAAGCAAGACTGCACCTTGTCGAGTTTTGATTTTATTTGGCTAACTATTTATGAATATTTTATTTACATTTTTTTTTTTAAAGAATTGAAGAAAAATTAGGCAAAATCATGGAAATATATTTAATATTATTTTATTTAAGTTTTTTTTATAGAAAAAAGTTGTGTTATCAAAGGAAAACTAAGCTAAAAATGGGAAATATATTTATGAATATTTTATTTACATTTTTTTTAAAGAAAAAATTTGTGTTTTTGAAGAAAAATTATGCTAAAACTGTGCAATATATTTAATAATATTTTATTTAAATTTTTTCTCATATATTGATTTATCTAATCTAAAATTTGTTTTATCGATTTATTCACTATTTCATTTATAATGGGAAAGAGGTAGGGTATTCGAAAAGTGTTATAAATATATCTTATATATATCGTATAAACAAGTTTGGTCTATCTAGCTTTTGTGGACTACAAGTTATGCTTTAAAGACCTTTGCCTAAAATCGATAAGTATCGATATTATGAAAAATACGGATAAAATCGTTCTTTAAAGATTTAATATTTAACTCAACTTCCATCACTGAATTGACTTGAATGTTGATACCTTTGTAGCAAAAAACTTCTCCGAGCCCTTGAAGTATATTGAAAATATTTATATATCAAAAGCGAAGTCTTTCGATTGAAGGCTTTCTCCTGCTCTTGCAGGCAGCACATTTTATCTATAGCATATATATTTGAACGATCTGTTTTTATACCCTGAACCCATTGAAAATGGGTAAAAGGGTATTATGTATTTGTGCAAATGTATGTAACAGGCAGAAGGAAGCATCTCCGACCCCATAAAGTATACATATTCTTGATCAGCATCAATAGCCGAGTCGATCTAGCCATGTCCGTCTGTGTGTCCGTCTGTCTATCCGTATGTATGAACGCAAGGATCTCAGAACCTATAAGAGCTAGAGAAATGTTAGCTGTAAGTCCTCCTAGTCCCCGCGCAGATCGAGTTTGTTTGCGATAGTCGATAACTTGCCCCGTTTCCAATCGTAATCGATAAAAATCGATATCGAAATCCTGTTTTTTGAGCAATTTCGGCAAATAATATGAGCTAGAGTCACCAAACTTGTATCTACTCAAGTATCTTTAATTTTATGCCTATCGCCTGTCGGAGGAAGAGGGTACAGGGTATCCCCTAGTCGGGTTCTCCCGACTAGAACCTCTTACTTGTTCTTTTTCAAACTATCGCAAACAAACTGGGCACAGAGGAGTTCTGTCCAGCTCCTCAGATGTGAGCTAAGTCTGGCTTTATGGCTGAGCTCTATGGACAGGAGGGCTGGAAAAAATAAGTTTAAATATGGTAAACTTTTGTCTTACTTCAGATATGTTTAGCACGCAAGGCAATCACGAGCTTAATATGCTGCTCACCTTTGCCCCATGTAAGCTAGGGCATTCAATATTCAATATACCCTTGTAGAGGGTATTATAATTCTGTCAAGGAAAATATAAATAATATCTTACATATACTTTTTATAAGATATAGGATTATATAAGGTAGAATAATGTTGATCGAGTCGTCATAGCCATGTTTCCCTGTCTGCTTATATGCGAATTAGTCTCTCTTTGTATAAGTTCGTCTTTCTGTTGCAGGCAGTATATAAATCGGATCGAAGCACTATATCATATAGCTGCCATAGGAATGATCGGTCGAAAAGTTGGTGCTTGTATGGAAAACTTGTTTCTTTATCAAGATTTCTTAATCAGACCCGACATTAACTAGCTTAACTTTGCTGCCTATATCTCAGCCAAGTCCTATCAGGATCTCCCTTCCATATTATATAGTTCCATCTGAAGAATCGTTCGCCAAATGAGTTTATCTGTTTTTCATGCTATTTTTTTTCAAGCTCAGCATTCTCTCACATAACTGCATAGCCGTAGGGCAAATGTCTGCAAGGGTATTGAATCTTCGGCTTGCCCAAGTTAATCTTACTTTCGCGTTTTCATTTGACTTTTTGGTTTGAGTGTAGCTGTCGCATTCGCTTCCGCTTTGGCCCACTTTGAGGCAGGGGTCAAAAGCTGGCTCAATTATTGCCGTTGCATGCAACATTCTGCCTGAGTGTCTGTGTGTGTGTGAGTGTGTGTGTGTGTGTGTGTGTGTGTGGCATTGGCCTTAAAGTGACAGCAACAAGAGCAACTGCCTTTTAGCTACTCATTTGTCGATTTGTCGATTGTCAGTCGCCATTATTGCCCCACGGCCAAAACTCTTCCAATGTGTCTGTGTCGGACAGACAAAAGCACAATCAGCTAAACAGCCACTCACACACACACACATGCACACACACAGACTCGCACACATAGACATAGAAAAAAAATGTATATAATCCATGGCATTGCGCCATGTCAAAGTGATTTTTCACCTCAAGGGCAAATTTAACACAATAATTTGCACAATTTGTCAAAACAACCCTCGGGCTAAATGGTATCATAAACCACAACAGCAGGCAGTCACACACACACGCACACACACACACACACACACACACACAGTCACACACACACACACAGTCACACACATATCCACTGAGTCGAGTCAAAAAGTCAGACAAGTTGATTGTCCTGCGTGCACGCCTCCATCTCTATATGTATGTGTATACCCTGTAGCTATGGGTATGCCGTCAATGGGGTATACCAAATCTATGACAAGCCTATGAACCTATAGCTTATAGAGCTGCAAAGCTCCTCACCTCATATATATACAGTAAAAACTCTCCCAAAGGACACTTGGTTTAGGCAAGAACTTCTCTTGTTGGAACATTTGCTCTAAAAGCATTATATATCGGACCACGCCCACTTTTCGCTCTATTAAGCGAAGAATAATCAACCAACAATTGCAGCCCATTCAAGGGAGTTTTCACTGTACCCAGAGGGGGGAGAGCGAAAGCAAGAAAGAGAGAGAGAATTGTCTTTTTATGCCATGAACCCCAAATTTTTGCTCAAAATTGAAAACACAATAATTTTGAAAGGCAGCGACTGAGCTTTGGTATTCAAACACTTTTTAATGCTATATTCAAGCCCTGAAAATTTCATAAAGATCGGACCGTAAACACCGAAGTTCTTCTAGAACGCATTTCCCATGCATACTGTGGGGCAAAGCGAAGGAGAAGCAAAGGCGCGGAAGAAGCGAGGAAGCAGTTAAGCCGCTGAAGAAGCAAGGGAGAAGCACAGACGCTGGAGAAGCGAAGAAGTACAATATGCGCTGAAGAAGTACGGGCGATGAGGAAGCAAAGGAGAGGCACAAGCGATGAGGAAGCAAAGGAGAGGCACAAGCGAGGAAGAAGCAAAGAAGAAGCACAAGCAAGGAAAATGCACAAGCGAGGAAGAAGCAGAGAAGCAAAAAAAAAAAAACAGACGCTGAAGATGGGAGAAAGGAGCACAGAGGCTTAAGAAGCGAAGACGATGCATAGTCAAGGAAGAAGCAAAGAAGAAGCACAGGCGGGGAAGAAGCGAAGAAGCAGAAAAGAAGCACAGACGCTGAAGAAGCGAAGAAGCACAATATGCGCTGAAGAAGTACGGGCGATGAGGAAGCAAAGGAGAGGTACAAGCGATGAGGAAGCAAAGGAGAGGCACAAGCGAGGAAGAAGCAAAGAAGAAGCACAAGCGAGGAAGAAGCAGAGAAGCAAAAAAAAAAAACAGACGCTGAAGATGGAAGAAAGGAGCACAGAGGCCTAAGAAGCGAAGACGATGCATAGGAAAGGAAGAAGCAAAGAAGAAGCACAGGCGCTGAAGAAGCAAAGAAGCAGAAAAGAAGCACAGACGCTGAAGAAGCGAAGAAGAAGATGTGCTATGCATAAAAGAAAGCTGAAATCTTCGAGATTCGGGCACTTCTCTTACTTGTTTCGCATTTCTGCAAAATTCGCGCACTTCTTTAACTTCTTTCTCATATCCGTCCCACAAGAAATTCCACTCAAATTTGCACTTTTAATTTGGCTTTCAACAATCGATAAAATCCTTAGCAAGTCTTAACTTTTGTTTGGCTTTATTTATGGAGAAAGTAGATTTAATTTGCATTATGCCAAATTTCCCATTTTACTTGCGGCAGATAGGTTCGAGGCACGCCCCCCCCAGCCGCCTCCCAGCCGCGCCCCCTCTAGCTGCTCGAACTTGGTAAATAAAAATGCAGAAGGTGAATTTCAAGCTGCAACAACAACAACAACAAATTGCACTTTATTTAATAAAAAACAAAGAAAGATAAAACGAAAAGTATGCACTTAATGAAAAATTGAACTTTTCCGCATATTCAAATATATCAATGCTCCCGCCCCCCCCCCCCCCCCCTCTCTCCCCCCTCTGCCATGGCACTATCTCTGGTGATTTTTCATTTATTGAAATAAATATGATTGAAGAGTTTCTGCATTTAATTTGAAGTATTTTTAACCAAATATTCCAGAGTCGAAGCGTTAAATCGAACTGAAAACAAAAACTCATCTCGATATTTAAGCACAACACAAAGATTATTTGTGTGTGGCACTTATCTAATTGAATTAACTGAGAAGTGTTTGAACTAACAAAAATGGTTGTGCCAATAAACTTGGAAATGTTGTACGTTTATTGATGATCTATCTGAATGCCTAAATTGCCAATTTATTAACATTTGTGACTCGGTTTTAATTAATTGCCTTGCATGCCAAACAGGCGTCTATTTTGATAAGATGCAGCGTGAATCCACACGGAGGAAACGTGCAGGTTGCCGGTTCAAAATCCAGGCTATGCTACGGTTGAAGGCGGAACTCTTAGTCGGGGGCTATATAATAGGTTTACCCAATATTCACTACCTATTAATTAATAATAGTTGTTCTCTTTGTAAAAAAGCTTCGTTTACTTTTGTCTCTACGGGGACTCGATCTATCTATAACATTTTGGAGCCCAGTGAACCAGTTAGAATCTGCACTTTCAATTTTCATGGTTGTATGAGCCGTATCTGCATTAAGACGTGCTTTGGGAAAATTTATTCTCCAAATAAGGGCAAGCATCATTAACAACATAGGCAGATGAATGTGCTTTGCATGTGACAGGCTTTAAGGCTGCGTTGAACCATCAAGTAAAAAGTTGCCAGTTCAAACTCAGCTGCTGCCCAGCTCCATCAGTCGGAAAGACGCAAATGCAGGGGAAATGTGAATACAATTCTCATAAGCAAGTTCGCTATATCGAGCGTGCACTGTCATAAGTGTGGAATATTCGAACCACTTAGCGAGAAGTCGCCAGTTCTAATTCAGCAGCTGCCCAGCTCCATCAGTCGGAAAGACGCAAATGCAGGGGATATGTGAATACAATTCTCATAAGCAAGTTCGCTATATCGAGCGTGCACTGTCATAAGTGTGGAATATTCGAACCACTTAGCGAGAAGTCGCCAGTTCTAATTCAGCAGCTGCCTTGCTTCATCTGACGGAATGCATGAAATATGGGATCAAAATTTGTATAAGAAAGTTTGCTATATCGAGCGTGCACAGTCATAAGTGTGGCATATTCGAACCAGCAAACGAGAAGTTGCCAGTTCTAATTCAGCAGCCGCCTAGCTCCACCGACTGTTGGCCTTTTTATGTCGATTAAAGATGCAAATGCATGGAAAATGTGAATACAATTTGTATATGAAGTTCGTTATAGCGAGCGAGCACTGTGATGAGTATGTGTGGCATATTCCGCTGAGAATTTGGATTAGTTGAAGAGCTGGCAAGAGGCAAGATGCAAGAGGTGGGCCTTTAATTTGTAGCTTGCAACAAGGTCATAAAGCACAAGTGCCTCTGGGCAAAGGCAGCTGTGTGTGTGTTGTGTGTGTGTTGTGTGTGTGTGTGTGTCGGGCAACTGGAGCAGCCGAAAAAATATTTATGTTATTGTGCAACAAAATGCATTAACTCAACAGTTGCAACAGTTGCTGCAATTGCTGAAGTTGCAAGTGGCAACTTGTCTTCCAACTCTCTGTGTGTGTGTTGGTGTGTGTATGTGTGTGTGTGCAATGTGCCTCGCACAACATTTTACATTCGATGACGTTTTCATTGCTAGATGCAACGTCAACAATAACAGAAATAGAAACAGAAAATGGAAACAGAAAATGGAAATGGCAAATGGAATAAAGTACAAGAACAACTCTTCAGCTGTTTTGCTCGCATGAATAACTGACCAGACTGACTGTGTGTGTGTGTGTGCGAGTGAGTGTGAGTGAGTGTGTGTGCGAGTGTATGAATGATTGTATAAATGAATAAACAGTTTGAGGAGCTGCAACTTTTGCCACGGCAGCAGCTCAGCTCAATTCGCATTGTATTCACTTTTCGATTTTTCTATGCTTCTTTTATTTTGTTGCTGCTCCTCGAATACCCTGTAAAAAAAAAGGGGCTAAAAGGCGCGCCTGCCACGCAGAGGAGAACTTTACACTTCCACTCAAGACAAGTTAAAATGTTTGTAAAATTTAAACGTTTTTTTGTAAGCCTCAAGAACTTTCTTCTCAATTAGGGCAATCTCTGAGCAACTTAATTTAAGCAAATGCATTACTTAATTTAAGCTAAATTGTGCTTGCTTTAAGCACTTTTCACACACTTTTCAGTTCTGCAACATTTTGTTATAAGTATTTTCTTTTACCTTCAAGTTCCACAGTTTTTTTCTTTAAGTTTTATTAATTTAAATTTAAGTTTTATTTTTAAATCAAGTCTGTTTCAACTTAAGTCAAGTCAGTAAATCTTAAAATTTACACACTTTTGCGTCCTAAAAACTTCGAATCAGCAAAGAGCTGCAAACTAACCTGATCACATGTCTTTATGGGGAAAAGATATCCCTTGAAAAACTAAATTAAATTAAGTACACAATTGTATTTTAAGGAAAACTATCCTTAAAGAAAGTAGAACATTAAGTACAAGGGAAAATATCTTTTGATTTTCAGTTCAAGGTCTATTGTTTTGTATTCATTTATTTATATGCCAGCCATAAATTCTCCCATGATTGATTTCGATATCGATCAATAGCGATAAATATCGATAAATATCGATTGTACTCAACTCTTAGCAATATATTGAAAAACAATTGTGTATTGAGTTAAAATTCTTCTCTCTTCTTTTGTTGTTCCAAATAACTAAATTAACAATTCCGGTTTGCGATTCCAACAAACTAAGTGAACTCTGCTTTTAGAATATTTATTTATTTCAATATCTTGAAGAACTCATCACTTTATATTAACGTACGAAGATTACAATCTAAAGCTGAGTACAAATTCTTTTCAGTTTATTTTATGCATAAACTCTTGATCAGAATTTGAATTGAATATTTCAGCTCTGACAAATTTTAAAAGCTTTCTCTTTGCGCCTTTATTTCGATATTTTCTTACAGCTCAACTCTGTTAAATATATTAAAAAAAATATATATTTTATTTATATCGATATAATGTTGATTTTTAGCTAAAATTCTTCTATTATTATTTAATTTATCCAAAAGTTCTTGATAGGGATCCTAAAAAACTGACCGAACTCTGCTTTTAGATCAGCTTTAGCTGGGAAAATTTAAAATGAGGCTCAAAATTTACCAAATGAATTTGAATTTCTTTAGTTTTGAACTCAACTCTTGGCAATATTTACGAAAAAAAAAAGATCTAAATATAATTGTATTTTGGGTTTAATTTCTTCTCTTTTTTTGTATGTTCTTCTAAATATATAAATAAAAAACTTACTAAGCGAACTCTGCATTAAGCTGACAAATTTTGTATATTGGAATATTTTTTCAATTTTATTTTCATCATATTATATTAAGAAAAAAAGAAAAGCAAAGTAAATACAATCTAATTTTGAGTCGAAATACTTTCTAGTTTGTTTTGTTTGTTCATAAATTCTTGATTTTCAGTTGAAATTATATTTCATTTTTTTTTTGTGATTCATCAATTTTTGAGTCCAAATTGTTTCTACTCTTTCTTCGTCTCCATAAATTCTTGACCGAGACCCAAACAGACTACATAGAGCTGGAAATTTTTGGTATGTGGATTGATATTTGCCAAGAGAATATTTATAGATTGTTTTTTGAAGATTGAAGAATTGAAAAAAAAATTGAATTAAAATTGATTTTATTTATTTTTTGACTTCAATTCAATTCTTTAGCTTCAATCGTATTTTCTTTTAAGTTGAAACTCTATTCATTTATTTTTTTTATTTTTTTATTTCAATTTATTAAGTTATTTCTTTAGTTTATTAATTTATTTAAGTTTCTCTTTTGTACTCATAAATTCTTGTTCCTGTTCATAATTCGAGTCAAAATAAAAACTCGATTCAACTCCAAAAAGAAAACTTCGTGGAATTGTTTTCTTTTTGTGTTCAATTTGAGTCAATTCTTAAGCTTCAATTTTCTTTTAAGTTGAAACTTTATGCATTTAATTTTTATTTATTTTATAACAATTTATTAAGTTTTTTATTGAGTTTATTAATTTATTTAAGTTTCTCTTTTGTACTCATAAATTCGCGAACTGGAACCGAACTTGCAAGAGCCACAGTTATCAGATTTCAGATGTGACCTTTGACTAACTAAAATTAAGATGCGACCTTTGACTAACTAAATTTAGTTAAAGTATTTTAAAATTACTTTCAGTTAGGCTGCGCGGCCCGGCGCGGTTTAAAAGTTAGGGAAAGGCAGCACAGCTATGGCTTGATATCGCAAGAGCTTCGTTTAACAGGGTATCGGGCAGTCGGGCAGTTAGTTGATTGGCACGTGTTGTGCATAGAGTTTCACTTACCGGAACTGCAAAGCAGAACGATTGCTGAGCAAGCGATAAATCCAGCTGCCGAGAAGCAGAACGTCTGTCCCTGCAATGCCATGGTGGCCCGTCGGTGGCGAGGGGGGGGAGGGGGGCTAGAGTGGGTTTAGGGTGGACCCGAAAACACGCTGCGCTTAGCTCGTTTGCTGACAGTCAGTCGGGCAGTCGGCCAGTCGGGCAGTTGATGAAGTTGTTGTCAATTTTGTTGAGCGTTTTATCTGGTTGTCAGCTAATGCACAACAGATCTGATTATCTCGCTCTCTCTCGCTCTCGCTCTCTCTCTCGCTCTCGCTCGCTCTCGCTCTCTCTATCTCCGTTGGCTGTTTGGCCTTTTAGCTGGCCGTCAAGTTTATTCAAAAAACAGCTTCGAGCTGAGTTTTTGAGTGCTGAATTCGTTTGCCGGCTTCACCGGGCCTTGGCAGCAACAGCAGCAGCAGCAGCAGCAGCTCATCTTTTGGCCACATTGTTGCCACATTTTGGGCATTGCCCCGCCGCTGACCGCCTCTCGCCACACGCCTCTCTCTGTGTCCTGTGTGTCCTCTGTGTCCCGCGTGTCCTCTGTGTGTCCTGCTGCTGCAGCCGGCTGCACATGCAAATTTTAATTTCCGTTGCTTTCTTCGATGTGCACACAACTGACATCCTTCATTTCCGCACCACAAACTTACTTTCTCTCCCTCTCCCTCACTCTCCCTCACTCTCTCTCTCCCGCTCTCTCTCTCTCTCTCTCTCGCTCAGCTTTCTTTTCAAAATTCTTTTATTTTTTTAATATTTTTTCTCCATATTTTGCACAAAAAAAAAAACAAAAAACTTGAAAAAAAAACTAACCAACGCGCGTTTCTTTAATTTAATTCGCTTGCAACTTTTTTTAAGCAAAAACTAAAAAAAAAAACTGTCTTTCTTTTTTTTTCTTACTAAGTTTTGTTTCTTTTCATATTTTTTTGTTTGAACCAATAACAACTTAAAATAAGTTTCTTTTTTTATTAAATTATTTGCTGCTTTAGTTTAATTTCTTTTAATGTTTCTCTGTATTTTTTTTCTAAATTTTTTTAAATTTTATTTGACTTGAAAAAAGTTTTTGCGTTTTGTACTTTTTTTAATATTTGTTCGCTTGCTTTTAGTTTATGCTTAGTTGTTTTTTTTTTTTATTTGGGAAACTTAAAAAATGTCGTTTTTTAATTTATTTAAGTTAGCTTTAAAGTTTCGCTTTATGATTTACGCGTTCTTCAACTTCGCTTCGGCTTATCAAAATTTCATTTGTCTTTATTTTGTTGGGTCGAGCGCACGCGTCCGCTTGCATCTGCATCCGAGTCGAGACTGAGGCTTGTCGCTGCCGAACTGAACTGCTGATAGCAGCGCCAAAGGATATGCAACGCGCTGCTCTGCCCGTCGCGCAGCAGCAGCAGCAGCAGCGGCAGCAGCAGCAGCGGCAGCAGCGGCGGCAGTCGGCAATCGGCAATTCGGCATCTCAAGCTCGTGTCCTGACACGAACGCAAGCAGCCGAAGCAGCGCGACAAATACTGGGCCAGCGTATAAGTTGAATGTTTTGGGCTATTTCTTGAAAGGGATATTTTCGTTTGAGGAATTTCCCTTGCCATTCAGGGAACACATTTGTACGAGCCTTGACAGCTGCAGCTGATGTCCTCTAATGCCAAATCAAAGGCCAGACAGAGTTGCACCTCTTAGGTATACAACTAGTAAGAGGCTCTAGGCGGGAGTGCCCGACTCGGGAATACCCTATATATACTATTCCCTATATATGCTATTCTTCATGTCAAGAAGTTTGTTGATTCAAATTCTTAAATCGCTAAAGTTTTGCTCAGAAACAGAATTTCGATATCGATTGCTTGGCAATGGGATAAGTTATCGATTATCGGAAACGAACTCGTACTGCGGGCAAGTATAGAAAGCGATAGTGTGTGTTTATTTGCCCATAAAGAAGCTAGATTCGTGGGATGTAGGGTATCTATCAGTCGTGCACACCCGACCAGATCACGCTCATTTGTATTTCCTAAATAATCCTCTGTTCATTGTGAGCATAATTATTCTCTTGCTTAAACTGAACGCTAAATTGTAGGCCAAGTTATTTCTGTTCCCAGGCCAAAATCTGTTCCCACATTGTAACTGTGCCCTACTCAGTATTTTCGCCGGCTGTTGCTGTTGCTTGGCATACTTATTATTATACTCTTATATGCAGCTCTTCGAATTGCTTTGGCACGAATCGCCGGCTGCGCTGCCGGCGTCGACGCGTCGTGTGTCGTCAATTTTTCAGCGAATTACAACGCTTGACGCCACGTGCTGCCGCTGCCGGCGTCGCTAGTGCCGTTAGCTATCGCTGGCGTCGCTGCCAGCTGCCAGCTGCTGCTTGTTGTTGTCTTTTGTTGCCGCCGCTGCTTATCAGTGGGCGTTGTGTGTAGGCAGCGCGAAACAACGCGTTGCCCCCCCCCGCCCCCTCGTGGCCTCAAACTCCCCCTCCCGCTCATCCGTAATGTGATGTCCTTCTCGTTTTGTCGCGCTCGTTCAAGTCGGGCCTTGCGCCTTGCGAGAAAAGCTTTGATATAAATTCTTATTGGCGCATTACAAATTGTCGTCTTCTGTGTGCGCGCGCGTGTGTGTGTGTGTTTGTGTGTGTGTGTGTGTGTGTGTGTATATAATGTAATCAGTCACATAACACAAACATTTTCAATCACACCCACACACACACACACACTCACAGCGACAGCGCGCGAGTCGCTTATTGTTTGTTTTGTCATTAGATTTCGCGCATATTTTTCCGTAATTAGATTTTCACTTCATTTGCATACAAATGATGCCGAGGAAAAATCAAAAACGAACAACAACCAAAAAAAAAAATGCTGAACATATTTTCACATTTTCATTGTCTTAGTTATGTCATTGTCTTTGTTAGCGCCCCAGGCTCAAGCTCAAGCTCAAGCCCAGACCCCGCCCCCGCCCCATGCGCGCATAATTTAAGGGCGGGCAGCGAGTCACAGCAACTGCCTAATGTCAATCATTCATTTCATTCACTTCTCCCACTCGCCACTCGCTACTCTTCACTCATCCTTGCTCCATTGCCCTCCAAAATCATATTTACACACAGTTAATCTGTTTGCCTGTCTCATGTAAATTAAACCCAATCAAAAGTTTGTTCACTCGTTAATTTATTTGTGTACGCCAATGATATTCTTGATATTTGCGAGTACCCACTTTTTAGCGAGTACCTAGCTACTCGTTAATGTCAATTCCTAACTCACTCCTCGATTCGTTTGACTATTTTTCGTTTCGTATAACTATGCGACACTCGCTACTTTCAACTTCTCACTCACTGCTCGCTACTCGTTACTATTTACTCGTCAGTTGCCATACTACTCTCTTTACTCGTAATTCTCTAGTCAGTAATTGTCTAGTTAGTCGCTGCGTGAGACTGCCTAGTCTCTAGTCGTAGTCGCTGCGTGCTACTCGCTACATGCTACTCGTTATATCGCATTGTCGCTACTGGTTGCTTGAAGTTCCTCATTAGTTTCTTGTTTGTTGTTTTACGTCACACTTAACTCGCTTCCAACCTGTTAAGTGTGTTGCAACCTGTTACTCGCTACTCGTTATTTGTTACTCGCTACTATTTACTCTTTACTTTATAGTCGCTATACATCAAGCTCGCTTTTATTGTTTTTGGCATCCTATTACAACCCACCCACTCGTCACTCGCTCCTCTTTACTCGCCACTCGTTACTCGGTACTCGATACTCGTCGCTCGATTTGCTTTAAGTAACTTTTATTAGTCTCTTTTAGTTACGTCTCTTTCACTCGCTGCCCTTTGCTCTCTTCACCCGCCCCTTGTGCGAACCGGGCAAAAAGGTGAAACAGAAAACATACAAATAAAAACGCAATCAGCGTAAAGAGCTGCTAATTCAATTCAAATGTCTCAGCTTAATTTGAATGGCGTCTCGTTGCATTATTAAATGCCGCGCATTTCCATCAAACCAACAACGCACAACCCACACACTCGCACACACACACACACACACACCTGAAATTTACCTCCCACGACTCTGGCCGCAAAAACCGAAACCAATCACTTGACATTACAATTGAAAGCCAAGTCAGCCCCAACGATAACAACAACAAACACAACAGCTCAACAATAATAAATCCGTATGAAATTCCATACGCGAAACGGACTTTCAAATGCCCTGCCTGGAACATTAGGGGTATTCCACATTGAATCTATTGAATTTGGGTCTAAATTCATTTTTATTATTTACATTCTGTTTGACACACTCAAAGTTTGCTTAAGCTTAGCCTATGGTAAGATAAAACATAAAAGAAGAAGAGCAAACCAAGCAACTGCTTATTCCAAATCGATTACAGACTTAGATAGATTGCAGCTATGATCGATTTTCTGTCCAGCTACAGAGCTAAACCATGTCAAGCCTAAGCTTACCTTTAGTTTCTACAAGGAGCTCAAAATATTGCCTTGCCCCAGTTTGGCTGAGAGCTAGAAGCTCCAACCTTGCGATAGAAGCTCAGCCTTGGCATACTCAGCTCTAGTTCGTGTCAAACTATCGATCTATCGATATCGCCTCGGTTTGTTCCTAAGCATTTATCGTAGCTGAGTAGCTTAGACTTGAAATTTGGAATGTAGGCAACCCTATTGCAGGAGCTAAGCAAGTTTATTGAAAACTATCGATAAATATCGATTCTCAACAGTTCTTTCCAGGGCAAGTTTATTGCAAACTATCGATAAATATCGATTGTTAGCAGCTGTTCTTTGAACAAGTTTATGGCAAACTATCAATAAATATCGATTGTTAACAGCTGTTCTTTGGGCAAGTCTATTGCAAACTATCGATAAATATCGATTTTCCTTGGGCGGCTTCACAAATGAATTGGATTAATGTTTCTATTAAAAATGCCCTGTTTACTTGCCTTAGATATCGAAGAAAACTAGCTGGATTGTGCCTAGATTTTTGGTATTTAAAAAATACTAAATGTCAACTTTATGGCCTGTAAATTTCGATAAATATCGGAGCATATGCTAAAAGGTTATTAAAGAAATGCATTTTATCTCAATCAATTGAGGTCGAAAATGTTTGTATATGTATAAATGTGACAACAGATCGCAGCTGGTTACAGGGTATCTGCTGGTCGTGCAGCATGCACTTGTTAATTTTGCTATCGGGCATTGATTAAGGCCTTGCCCTAAAAAGTATGCTACAAAAAATGCTTTCTGCGCTGTGCAATTGGCGCCTGGCGATTGTTGTTGCCAGCTTACAACGCACACACACACACACACACAGAGAACACATACTCGCACACACACACACACACACAGAACACATACTCGCACACACACACACACACACACACACAACACACAGGCTGCAGTCAATGCAATTGAATTGAATTCGTAGCAGTTTTAATGTAATTAGTTTTTACACCTTTGCCAAACAGACGCGAGTGCTTCAGCTGCATGAAGCAGTGGAGGGGAGGGGGGGGGGGAGGGGGTTGGGAGGCTGCTGCTGCTGCTGCTGCTTGAAGTGTCTGCTCTATGCTTCCATCCCCCCACCCCCCGCGCCCCCTGCCCATTTGTCTGGCTGCATTTTCTAATTAAAAACGCCAACACGGGAATTGTTATTGGCCGCGCGTCGCAGCGGCTAATTGGCAACAAGATAAATCGCTGTTCGCAAATTTGCCGCCGCGAATTATGCGACAGGATCAATTTTTCGGCCAGCGCCAGGGCCAAGGTCTTACGCCCAGCTAACCCTAACCCTACCCCAACCCCATCTCCCCCCTCCGCCCTCCGCCCTCAGCCGAGCCCTGGCCCGCTGGCAAATGTTGGGCAATTGAAGTGCGGCTCATAACAATTTGTTTTACGACTTTTTGGCCGAACGCCTCAGAGCGCGCATTAAAGCCAACCTCAGGCTGTGGGCGTGGCCTGGTTGCAGCCAAGGCTTGTGGGCGTATGGCGCGTGTGGGCGTGGCGGGTGGCTGCGCTCAGCGCAGTTGCAAGTGTTTCCAGCGGATTTCGAAAATTAATATAACTAAAAGGTTTTTGCACGCTGCGCGTAACTGACGCTTCTTTCGCTTAAAGACCAGCCAAGCCCCCTCCCCCCCCTAAGTCACCCCTCCCTGCGTTTTTTTTTTGCCACTATTTTTTTATTTATTGATTTCCACTTCCCAAAAAGGAAAGCAAACGGAAAGAAAACGCAGCCGCGTTGCCTGCGGTCTGCCTTTAGTTTTTTTTTTACGTTTCACAACACACACACACACACACTCTCACACACACACGCATAAAAGAGACTGCGTGTGGCTTTAACCCTTGATTGAATTGGCCGTGTTCGCGTGTGTTCACAGCGCAGCTGAATACATTCACAATAGCTGCAGGCCCTCAATGCGTTGATGAACTAGTTCCAGTTCATTAATTGCAATCGCTCACTCAACTTTTCAGCACTTCAAGCTCAGTTCAATTCATTAGCAAACGTCTAAAGTGGCAGCCACAAAGCGCCACAAAACAATCTGGCAACGCTCTGCGGCAGTGTTTCTTTGCCCAAGTGGCCTTTATTGCCTTTATTGAGCGCAACAAAAATTTGTTAACCAAAAGCTGTCAAATTGGACAGCAAGTACAAAATATGCCACTGCTCAGCATATATTACTCTCTGAACTTTCCTTAGATGTGGCAACTCTCGTCTTAGGTGGCAACGCTGTCTAATTGAACTGATTGTCGGATTCGTGTGATTCGAATTGGTTACAACTTTAATTTTCAGCTTTGAACATAAACTAGTTCCCTTCTTTTCCCCATCACATCCAATCAACTAAGTGCAATGAACTAGTTCGTTCACTTTTCATAGAGTGAGGCCTTTTAACGAACTAGTTCTCCACTCACAGCTTATCAAATGAGTCTTTAAAATCGGATTAGCTCATCGAAGCAACTGAGTCTAATGAACTAGTTCATTTAATCTTCGCTCACAGCTAATCAGCTAAATATAGTTAACTAGCTTATTCGCCTTTTTACGCATTTCCAGCTTCTACCGCAAACTAGTTCTTCCCTTATTGCTTATCGGCTGAATGTAATGAACTAGTTCATTCGCATTTCCAGCTTTGAACATAAAGTAGTTCCAAGCTCACAATCAAGCAGCTAAGTATAATTAACAAGTTCATTCGATTTTCATGGAATTGCAGCTTCAAACTAGAACTAGTTCGCCCTTACATTCAAGAGGCTAAGTGTAATGAACTAGTTCATTTTCTTTTCGCTCACAGATAATCAGGTAAGTATAATGAACTAGCTCATTCGCTTTTCATGGATTGGAGGCATTTAACATGAGTGTAATGAACTAGTTCATTCGCTTCATTGCGTATTTTCAGCTTTTACGCCATCTAGTTCCAACCTCACAGCTATTCAACTGAGTGTTTTGAACCAGTTCATTCACTTTCTCATGCATATTTAGTTTTTAGCTTGAACTAGTTGCCCCCCACAGCTTATCAGCTGAGTAACTTATGAACTAGTTCGTTCGTCTTTTAATGGATATTCGCTGCGAAACACAAGGGTTAAAGCCGCTTTATGCCACATTTGCTAGCGCGAATTGAAATTGTTATTTATTTATTGGGCTTCCAATGTTGCCTCCTTTTCTTCTCACAAAGCAATTCATTAATATTGGAAAGAGGAGAGCAGCCGGCAGGGGGGGGGGGGGAGGGGTGAGGTTCAGCCAAGGAGTGCAGCAATAACTGGTTCCAGTTCCAGGAACTACTCAAAGAGCTAAACAAAAACTTTGGTAAATAGGCATCCGATATCAATTGGAGAGAGAAATTGAAAAAAATACAGTTTAGAAAGCGCTTTCGGGCCATTTGACTGAGTTTACTGAGTATCTTGTAGTCGTGCAGAGCTCTTTGTTGCATTCATCATTTCGATTTCCGTTTGAGTTTAAAGCTCAATATCCTTTATCCGTTGCAACAACAAATTCGTGCGGCCTTCAGGTGTCAACATTATCTGCATTTTCACGCAGCGCAACTGAAATTTATTGTTGCCGGCAAATGCCAAGCCAAGCCAAGGAAGGGAGCGAAGGAGCCACAACACGAAAGTGACCTCACCTGGAGGTGGAGCTGGGGGGGGGGGGGGTGACTTTATCGCTGCAATTGAGGCGTCTCATGTGATGAGCTATCCCCGTTATACCCAGTGAAAACGTAAAGCGCAGGGTATATTGCAGCTGAGCAAATGTCTTTGACATGCAGAGGCAGATATATCAGACAGACAAGTGTATATATATTCATGATCAGCTGCAAAAGCCGCATCGATTTATCCGTGGGTTCGGCTGTCTGCAGAAAGGCGTCCATATCAGAAGTTGAGAACTTCTTCACCTTATCGATAACTGTACGAAATCGATAAATATCGAGAACCACAACTAGAACCGGATTTCTAACATATCACATATTTTATATTTATTGTGATATTTAATGTTGCATGAAGGTCAATCTCTTTCCTGTGCAGATCAAGTATATTTGTAACATATCGATAAATATCGATATACAGGCCAGGTTGTCAAAGCATCTCTTAAAACTTACAAGAGCTACAGATATTAAATTTAGAATATAAGCCTCGCTATATCATACGAATCTAGAATATATTGTAACTTATCGATACCTCAAATCTTTTAAAATCGATAAATATCGAAAACCAGCACCGGGCTACCAGCGTGTTACGTATTTTAAAGGAATTAGATATATATAAAAGCCAGATATTTTGAATAAAAGTTAAGCTCTTGCCTGCGCAGATTAAGTAAATATTTTAAATATCGATAAATATCGATGTTTAGCTTACGTTTCTTGAGCATATCTCGAAAGTTATGAACGCTGGAGACATTAACTATTGAATGTCTGCTGAATACTGAGCTTCAACTTTCTGTTCCTCCTTATTCTAAAATCGATAAGTATCGAGAATATCGATAAATTTCGAGCTTATCGCGTATTGTATTGTATGTATGGGATTTTGAATGTGTGGTAAACTCTTGCCAGAGCAAATGAATTTTATTTTTCGATAACAATTTCGATAAATATCGATTATAGACTATCAGAGCTGAAGACAACATACACAGATCAAGAATACTTGACGGAACCGGGTTAAACACGGGGCAATGCGCCTGGTTATAATCTACAGGGTATTTGCCCGTCGGGCACACTCGTCGCACTGCACTCCTACTGCTTCTGCTGCTGCTGCTGCAGTGTGTACATTACGCTAAATTACATTTTGAATATTGAATCGATGCTGTTGACCTTTTCGCACCAGAGTTGAGTTCTGTTTATGCCACCTGTCTGCAATCGAAGTCTTCTTCAGGCTCCGCCTCTGCTTCCGCCTTCGCTTCAGCCTCCGCCTGCGCCTTCGTCTCCGCTGGATTCGACTGCATCGTCATCAGGACGCTGCCGTCCCCCAATTTTCCAGCTACTCCTCGCTACCTTTTGCCCAGCTTCAATTGCATTTTGCGGCTGCTGTTTGGTGGCCTCCAGTCGCAACGTGACTGCCACAGCAACAACATCCTCAACCTCCTCGTTTTCTATTCATTTGCGGGACGAAAGCGTAACAAATTCGCTGGCATTGAAATTCACCTTCAATAATATTCAACTATATCGAACTGCAGGTCTCTGTGTGCAATTGCCGCTCTCGGTGTGTTGTCCTCAGATCTTATTTCATACAAAATAAGTTTGTGCTTCAGCTGGCGCCATCTAGCGTTCCGTAGTAGCATGTTGTATATATTTAAGCGACTTTCGGTCTTAACTTCTTTCCCTCCATCTAACTTTCTACATTAAAGCTTTGTTTTTAATAAAACCTTTTCTTCAATTACATTTATATTAGCTTCGAGGCTTTCTTAGCGCAGCTCCTATTTAAAATAACTGCCGTATCGAATTGCTTCTTAAGAAACTTCGTAAAAGAATCTATATTTTTGTAAGATTTTATTTGTAATTACGTACTCACCTGTGAATTGATACGCACGATTATTTAATCGTCATCCATCAGAAAAGAGAGACAAACTTTTATAATAACACATAACTGAAAGAACAGAAAAGCTGTTATAATGTTTATGATAAACTTGACTTGAACTAGTGAGAATCGCGTAGAAGGGCAATATTTATAAATACGTGTCTTGTATATTTTCAGCTCTGCTCAACATACACACATATTGAAATACATGCAAGCCAATATGCAAATAATGATATAATACAGACCAGTTTTATCATTTTATCCGCCAAAGCCATAGCCGCTGCCTCCTCCAAAGTTGAAGCCTCCTCCTCCTTTGCTTAAGCCGCCGTCTCCGCAATAGCTTAAGCCACCGCCTCCTTCATCGTTCAAGCCTCCGTCTCCTCTATTGTTAGAGCTGCTGTCTCCTCCAATATTAAAGCCGCCGCCCCCTTCACTTAAAGTGAAGCCCATACTCTTCTAAGACTTACTTGAAATCATGAGAATCGCGTAGTAGGGCATTAGTAAGGAATAGGAATTGTTTGATTTGCAGCGCAGAGGTAATCTCGGCCTTGCCTAAAGACAAACAAGATATGTGCATACATTTATTTACATATAATGTATACATATATATATGCACTAGCGGGTATACCCCGGTCAAAATAATGAGGGTCGGAAATTTTGACCTATATATATCTATTTGGGATATTTGAGGGTACCATTTTCACATGAATTTTGACCAAAATTAATGTTGCCAGATTAAGATGCAAAACTGATAAACTGAGATTAAACCATGAACAAGAAGCCAAACTTTATGAATATCGGATAAGATTTGACCAAGTTATGGGGGTGGGAAATTTCAACCTATGTATGTCTATTTGGGATATTTGAGGGTACCATTTTCACATGAATTTTGACCAAGAACAATGTTGCCAGATTAAGATGCAAAATTGAACGAGAGATCAAACCATGAACAAAAAGCCAAACTTTATGAAAATCGGATAAGATTTGACCAAGTTATGTTGTTGGGAAATTTTGATCTATGTCTATTTGGGATATTTGAGGGTACAGTTTGTACATGAATTTTGACCAAGAACAATGTCAGTCAGTCAATTCCGGCAGATTTTGCCCAAGTTGACTGAGGCGAAAAGAATGACAGCAAAAATGTGAAATCAAAGCGTGTTCACTTTGCGCTGTGATTTTCAGATTGCGATTGTGATTGAGTTCGAGACTCGAATTTGGATTCTAATTTCGATGCGAGTCTTTAGGCAGATTAAGCACCTGCTACGTGTGGAGTGTGTGTGCCACGAGGCGAAGCCAGCCCCAAGGAGCTCGGCGGGCAACTCTTCAAATATATATACATATATATTAATGTGTGTATGCTCTGGGGGCTTAGTCAGGCATTCAGTCACGCACATGGCGTAAAACATTTCACAGACACGCAACACCTCAACTTCCCACACACACTTGGGCCAAGGACACGCATGTGAAAGCCAAAATCGTTGGCTTCTTCAGGTTTGTTTTTTTCCCCCATTGTCCAGGCTGGGCGTGCGAGGGGCTGAACGAGCTGCCAGCTTGCCAGTTGGCCTGTAAGGCTTTCTGCTTCTACAGTACAAACTGCCTTCAATGGACCAAGCAGAATGTGCTTATAAATGTGCTTAAATAAAAAAGAAAAAAGGATGCTCAGAATGTTTAATTGATAAAATCGTTTACAGCTTAAAAGCTGAAGCAAGCTTTCTAACTCTTCAATGGGAAAAATCTTGATATTTTTCAATTCCAATTTCAAGAGCACAATAAATCCTAAATAAATCCTAAGCTGTCTTCGGCTGTACTTACTGTGCTTTAAAGCTCATCACAAAAATATTTAAGATTTATCTTGATTTCATCTTCAAAGCACAAGGAAAACCTCCTGAAAGTTCATTAAAGCTTCAGAACCCAACGATTGTCTTAATTGTATACTTTAAAGCTTACTAAAAGCTCGTCGAAATTCGTGGGGAGCTTTAAGAACACATAAGTTAGATTATTCGCTGACTTTTTAGAAGAGATACGCGCTGGAGTTAGTTGTATTTTTCATTCAGGCAGCTTAAGCTTTAAGCTCAACACCCATTGACTTTAAAGCTTCTTAGAAGCAAATAAACGATGACTTCAAAAATCGTTCTTATGTTTATGTCAGCTTTAAGTAAGCTCGCTCGCTTGAAGAGCTTTAAAAGCACGTAAAAGCAAGCTCGCTGCCCATTCAGCTATGTTAAGAGCTTTAAAGCTCCTTGAACTTTAATTCATTTTTTTCTAATAACTGTTTTAAAACTTTTTTAAGCTTATGCCAGCTTTTAGTGAGCTTTCTCGCTTAAAGAGCTTTATTAGCTCTTAAGAGTAGTAAGCTCATTAATTTACTATATAAAGCTTTTCAAAATTCTCGAAAGCTTTGCTTATGCTTTATTAAGTAGCAATATTAGGCGAAAGCTCGCTTAAAGTCAAAACGTTGACTCTTTGTGCGCCACATGCTATCGCTTTTAGGCAATCCCCACTGTACCTTGCCCTTTTCTTTGGCTAGTCTTCATATTTTTTGTGCGTCTTGACTGCTTGCCTGCCATTTTATTACTCAACTTGGCCTCCTCAAAGCGACGAGCGACGAGCCCTTTGTTTGTGCCGCGTGTGAGTTGTTGTGTGTGCTTTGGCTTGTAATAAAAAGTAATTTTAATGTGTTAATTCAGTTGGTTTGTCGTTGGCAGCGTGTCAGAGATTAACTAGCAGCCATGAGCCATGAGCAGCAGCAAAACGGGGGTAGCCCGAGCAGCTGCATGCGGCATGCGGCATGCGGCATGCGGCATGCGGCATGCGGCAAGTTGAGGCAGGTCAGTTGAACTTAAAGCTGCAACCAAGTGGAAAACGAGGTTTGCAACAACTCCCAACAACAACAGTAAACAAACACTTGCTCGTTTTCAATTAACAACTTTTTTTTTTATTTTCAAGCCAATTTACAGTCTTGGCTTACAATGCTCCACTGGCAGATACCCTGTAAAAAGCCTCGTCTTTGCTTTTATAAACCAACTAGCAAATGTGCCTCTTTTTCTGTACTCTAGTCGAACGAGAGGAAGCACATTCCCAAAATTCAAGCTTGTACTTGAAGGTTGTACTCAAAAAAGTGTTTGTTATTCCAGAAATTATATCCCAAAGCTGGAGTCGCTGGCTTTTTTCATCTCTGAGATATGCTCTAAAAACCTAGGCTGCAAATCGATATTTATCGAACTTTTTCAAATAAACTTGATCTGCACAGTCAAGAGTTCATTTAAAGTGTAAACGATCAAGTTCTTACAAAATACGTAATATGCTTGAAAGCCGCAGTTGGCAATCGATATTTATCGGTTCCGGAAAAACGCGTCAGCTATCGATAATTTCCAATGTATTTCACCTTGGTAAGGTATACCACAGCTGATATTTCAAATTTGATCTCTAGCTTTTATCGTTTACAAGAAAATCTTTAAAAACCCAGGCTGTAAATCGATATTTATCAATATTTTGAAAATAAACTTTAGCTGCGCATTCAAGAGGTCAACCATCATTTCAGTTACAGTATATTGGGCTGTTATTATGTCCGTCTTGTGCTCGAAAGCCACAGCTGATCGTCTTAATTTATCGAATTCAGAAAAGCGGTGATAGTTATCGATAATTTAAAGTGTATTTGATCTTGGTATGGTATATTTATCGATATTTATCGATATTTAAAAATAAACTTTGGCTGCGCATGCAAGATGTTAATCTTCTTTTAAAATTATATATATCAAGCTTTTTTATTTCATTTATTTAATTTGCTCGAAAGCCGCAGCTGGTTATCGATACTTATCGTTTCCGGAAAAACGGGCGCAGTTATCGATAGTTACAAATGTGCTTGATAGACCACAGCTGATAATCCTATGCAGTAAGAAAACCTAGGCTACAAATCGATATCAATCGATATTTAGAAAAAGAAAAACTGGATCCACGCGTGCGAATGATTGGCCTCTCTTCCAAAATGAAAAGCCTTTGGCTCTTATAATAACCATGATATGCTGAAAAAGCGTAGCTCGTTCTCGATATTTATCGATATCAGGGCAGTTATCGATAGTGTGCAACAGGCCTGTTTTGTATATTCCAAATTCTAGGCTAGTCTCTGACTTGAACGCCTTTTTTCAGACCGACGTTTCGGCTTCTTATGCTGTTTAGTGTAGTATACCCGTTCGATACTCACGTTAAATAGTTACAGGGTATAGCTGAAAAAATAAAAAACTCGCACTGCGCTGCCTAATTGATTTGCAAGTTGTTGGCCACTGGTAAACCTGGCAGACCTGGCGGACAACAGGTAACCCTTGGGTGCTTAAGGTCCTTAGCTCCTTGTGCTCTTCAGGTCGTTAACTGCCACCGCATGCCTCAGCCTCCCCGCAAGCCTTGTTGTTGTCTTGTTCGGCTTTGCAATGCACACAATGAATGCATTTAGTCTTTCCATTCTCTCACTTTTACCTACTCTCATTCTCTCTCTCTCTCTCTCTCTCTCTCTCTTTCTTTCCCTTCTTCCCTTTTTGTTGCCAACTCCTGCACTCTTTATCTGGCGCATCCTTTGGGTCTGGGGTTGCCACCGTTTCCGTTTAGTTTTGCTTCGTGCTCATTTGTTGCCAATTAGTTTGCGGAGCATCGCAGTCAATTGGAAATTTCTGTGGGGCCCAACTTCCCCAGAGCAAAGCATTTTGTTCTCGTTGTTATTGCTGTCTGAAGTTTTGTATACCCTACCGGTTGGGCATTGGACTATTCTAATGCATTTTGTGACATTTGTATTACTAGCTATATTTCAGCCTGTCCACCTATCTATCTGTCTATTTATCACTTATCCATCTATCTATTAACGCTGTTTATCCTGATTGATTAGCTGATTGAAGGACTGACTGACTGAAAGACTGATTGATTGATCGACTGATGTACTGAGAGACTGATTGACGGACTGACTGGCTGATAGACTGACTCACTGAATGAAAGACTGATTGATTGACTAACTGATTGCCTGACTGACTTACCGACTGATGTACTTAGGTTGACTGACGGGAAGACTGATTGATTGACTAACTGATGGAATGAGCGACTGATTGTCTCTCTGTTTGACTGCTTGATTGACTGAAAGATTGATTGATTGACTGACTGAGGGACTGAGAGACTGATTGAGTGAGTGACTGACAGACCGACTGATTTACGGAAAGACTGATTGATTGACCAGCTGTTTGACTGACTGATGGACTTAGAGACTGAAAACTAGCTGACTGAGAGACTGATTGACTGAGAGACTGTTTGACTGAGCGCAACTGACAGATTTGTGGACCGTCCGACTGAATGATTGACTGATTTTAACCCTACAATAAATACATTGCCTTGGCAGCATCAGTAAGAACTTTAACATCAACAAAAAGTCAGGGCTCGAACCTGAGCTTGTGCAAGTGGAAAATCAGGTTTCGAGCCGTAAGTCAGATTTAAAGCATAGTGGGACGATGAAGATGAAGATTTGCCCAATATCGCTGCAAGGGTATTTGGATTTGGTCAAACCGAAGTTCAATTTGCGTTTGGGACTGGCCAATGATGACAAAGTTGCCGGAGGGTGTGCCGAGCACCTTTCTGCCCCTTGTTATTGTTTTTGCTGCTGCTGTTTTGGTTATCCATTTATCGATGCGGCAAACTTTTGTAATGACTTTGAAAATAAAACAAGCAAATAATGGAGCCGAAACCCTTGGAATTGGGCAAGCGCACGAAAGGCAGGTGGAGTAAAAGCGAAAAGAAACCAGAAAAGAAAATAAAGAAGGAACCAAAACAATAAACAGAACCGAAACAAAACAAAAGACTAAATTATCCAACTATTGACAATAATGAGCTCTGCTAATGAGTAATACATAGTTGGGTGGACTCCCGTCCGAGCGGGACAGGGGTACAAATCGCAGCAGTGCCAGACAAGTGGGGGCGGGGGCGGTGGGAAGGGGGGGGGGGGGTTGCCATCAAATGACCGTTCCTAACAATGTGCAAATGACAAAAGTTTTGTCTGTCGATTCGTTGCCCCTTTTTATACCCTGAACCCATACAAAACGGACAGAAAGGGTATCCCAGGCAAAGGGAGAATCTGGAATCTGAGAATCTCAGAGTAACGAGGTATATTCAAGAAAATCTTGATCAAGACGATGAGCTAATGCGATCCGATTGTCGGTTCGTCTTACAAAACCCAATCCCGCTTATCCCAAAATATTATTAAAAATCGATAAAAATCGATTTTTCGACTTGAACTTTTGGGAATAACTCGAGAACAACAAGAGTTAGATAAACCAAAATTGGTATGTGGGTGCGCATAAAGCTTACACATATTATATTCTCTTCACTTTTTGAATACCTTTCAAAAAAACACCTATTTGAAAGGTAAAGCATTGTGCCTCGGTGTACACACACTTTTGTATCCCATATTTAATCCCTGAAAATTTCATAAAGATCGGACCATAAACAACCGAGTTCGTCTAGAACACATTTCCTGTGCATAATGTGGGGCAGAGAAAAGAATAAGAACTTCTTTCTCTTCTTCTCTTCTCTCTCTTCTCTGCATGCCAAGCAAATAGCTAGACTGCCTTTAACGGCAGTTTTCCTTTGTGTACAGGGCATCTGCTAGTCGGGCACAGTCGACTGGCGGACTCTTGCTTGTTTTTGTTTTTGCCACCCGATTCTCGTCCTACAACTCGTTTTGGTCGGCGCATTAAAAGAAAACTTGCTGTTTTGTGTGGCAAAATTATATGTGTACCGTTAATTAGTCGCTGTCCCCTGGAGTTTGGGTTGTACGAAGTCGAACAAACCGAATAACAGGAGTTAAACAATCCCATAAAAACCCTTGGAATTGAGCTTATATAGAGGTAATGGAACTTAATGATCGTGTTATATTACGAGAATATGAAAAAGGAAATTCTTTAAGCAGAAACTTCGCTGTCAGCTTAGGCAGATTTTTAAACAGCGTCCCAAATTTATATCTTGCTTTGGATCGACAAAATGTGAAGTGAGAAGCATTTGATAAGCGACTATAAGCTCAGCAGATCCTATCGATGCCTATCGATTTTACAGTTATCGATTAAACTAGACATTCTCTGAAGACCTTGAAGAGCTTTCAACTTAGCAATTCTTACATATCAAATTTTTACATACCAAAAGACGTTTATATGTAGTCTTATCCATTCTCGCTCTCACACTTTCTCGTTCGCTTTCTTTCACTTTTGCTCTCTTTCTGTCTTTGTACGTTGTTCGCTCTCTCTCTCTCTTCCTCTATCGCGATTATGTTCGTCATCTCTCTCTCTCTCTCTTTCTTTCTCTCTCTCTCTCGCTCTGTCTAACTTTCTAATATTTTTCGTTAAATCTCACACTCATTCTTCTCTGTCTTTCTCTTTCTGTTTCTGTCGCTCTCTCCTTCTTCCTTTAAATCTCTCACTCATTTCTTGCCTCTGCTCTCTACTTTATCTGTTCTCTGACTCGTTTTCTCTCCCTTTTAAACTTTCTTTCCTTCTCTCTCTCGCTCTTTCTCTCTCTCTCTCTCTCGCTCTCTCTCTGTTGTCATCTCTATCTATCTTTCATTTCTTCTCTCTCTCTTTCTCTGTTTCTCTTCCCTGACCTTATGCTCTCTTTCCCTCTCTCGGACTAACTGCTAGACAGTCTATCTCCCTCTCTCTATCTTCCCATATCTCTGAATTTATTTCTCTCTAATTTTTCTTTATTCTGCCTTCTTCCTTATCCCACTCTCTCTCACCATTTCACTTCTCTCTCTCGCTCTTCTGTTCTCTGTCTGTCTCACATTCTTCTCTCTCTTTCTCTCTCTCACTTTCAGTTTCTTTCCCCTCTCTCTCTCTCTCTCTCTCTCTCTCTTTTCATCTATCTCTTGCTCTTTCTATCTCTATCTCTCTCTCTCTCTCTCTCCCTCTCTCTCTGTCACTCTCTAATTCGATTAGTCACATTCTGGTCATCTCTCTCAGACTGACAGTCTCCCATTTTGTTCCCTTCCCTATTCTAACTTTTACTAATACCCAACCCCCCCTCCATCGCCGTTCCGTCTCGTCGCGGCTGTGTCGCATCAACTTTTCTCAGCTAAACGCCGCAAATTGCCAGACAAGTTGCGAAGCATAAAACAATTTGCCAGCTAAATAACAAAACGTAAGACCAACTACGTCATCCTCAAGCGGCAATTCTCTTCATTTTCTCTCGACAGCCTCAACCTAACCTCATTCCGATGCCCAAACTAACCTCAACTGAGCTTCATTCGCTGTGTCTGTCGCCAAACCACAACAAAGTGCAAATTTATGCCACAATAAATGTTGCCCATAGTCTAGTCAAGTCTCTTAACAGTTCCGGGCGGGATAGAAGATAGAGAGAGAGAGGGAGAGAGAGAGAGAGAGAGATGGAGAGATGGGGAGAGAGAGAGAGCAGTTGACCAATGCAAGTCTTTAAGGCGTCGCGTTATGGCGCTTCTAAGCACTTTGATGGGACGACACCTAGAAAAGGCCCTCAAACCGAAAGAGCGACAATAATCCACATAAAGAAAGCATGGATGGTGCAGTGGGTGGGCGGGAGGCCGGGATCGGTGGTGGGGGTGAGGGGGGGGGGGGAGAGGGGTTGGGTTAGGGTTAGGCTCTTGTCAATAAAGCAGCAAAAGTAAAAACTTTGGAAGGCGCCCCATAAACTGTCAGGCATCGGTAACTTATCGACCCTTGGCTTTTAAGTGGATGATTTCAGGTTTCAGATTTCCGTACACACCCACACACACACACACACCTGACCAGACAGCTCCGCTCCTCTCTCTATGTGTGTGTGCGTCGTGTTGAGGTATTTCCCATACCCTGGGCTAGCCACAAAAATGGTGAGCATAGTGCGCAACTTTATGCAACAGGTGAATTGAACTGTCAGCTATCAACAGCTGAAATTTTCTCGGATTTTTGGCATAACAGTCTATGTGGAACTCAGGAACTAGAAGAGCGAGGGTTCCGAAGAATGGAATGTAGTTTCCAGGCTTAAAATTATTTAGTATTTTTACCAAACTTTCCATCAAAACCAAGAAACTGCATTTTTATTGATAAATAAATGAAAGTGAATTCACGCTTCAGTGTGGAATACGAGTGAAAGCTCAATTTTCATTCGTTTGTCTTTTAACTTGTTTTCAAAACCTTTTTGTGACCTTTGAATTTTGTGATTTCTAATCTTAACAAGCATAAATAAATTAAAGTGAATTCACGCTTCAGTGTGGAATACGAGTGAAATCGCAATTTTCATTCGTTTGTCTTTTAACTTGTTTTCAAAACCTTTTTGTGACCTTTGAATTTTGTGATTTCTAATCTTAACAAGCATAAATAAATGAAAGTGAATTCACGCTTCAGTGTGGAATACGAGTGAAATCGCAATTTTCATTCGTTTGTCTTTTAACTTGTTTTGAAAACTCTTCTGTGACATTTGAAATTTATTATCTGTAGCCGAAAGCCACAATTACATAAAAGATTGAGCTATTCAGGGCAAGGATCAAGCAACCCCGTAGGACATCAGTTTTCTCTCTGGACGAAACGAATGTCTGGCTTACAGGGTATCCCCTCGCTGCGCACTCTTTGCTCGATTTCTTTTATTTCTGTTTTATTTCACTTTCTATGCGGGCGGCTGGCGCTTTTCCGCTTTCATTCAGTTGCTGTTGTTGTTTCTATCTGCCATTTTCTTTATGTTGCCATTTTACCAAGCCCCCGCCCGCCCGTGCACCCCGCTGTACAGAGCTACCCTCCACAGCACAGTTGCCCCTGTTGTCTTCGTCTTCGACATCGTCGTCATCATTTTATTTTATAAACTCCTGCACTTTCTGGTCAACTTGACTGACTTTTAGTTGTGCCTCGAGTGGGCCAGCTTGCGGGGACTACACCGTAAAAAAAAAAGTATTGCTTTCAATTGAAAAAGCGACTTGTTGTGGCATAAAACTGACAGCATTTGTTCTTCACCAAACAATAGAGAAATGTGAAATCTTTTTCATTTGTTTGTTGTTTTGAGTGCATCAAATAAATTGGTTTTGAACCGGCAACTGCTATTTTGCTGGCTCGACGCTTGGACAGCGAGGCTTCACAGGATCTTGGCATCTTATTTGCATTGTTGTGGACTTTCTTCAGAGACAAACTGATTAGTGTCCAAGCGTCGAACCAGCGAGCTAGTGGTTGCCGGCTCAAATCCAGTAAGAGGAAAACTCCGTACAAATCTCTTACTTCTCTTACTTTGGGATGTGCCTGCCTAAGTCTGTCTCGACAGGCCCATTTTTTAATATAGAAATTTTGTGCTATTGTAAATTGTAAAAAAAAGTGAAATTGAACCTTGACGCTGGTTCAAACCTGTTCAAACAGATTCCAAGAACATTTGTCAGTCCGTCTGGACAGGCCTTTTTTAATATATGAACTAAAGGTATTGTAAATTGTTAAAAAAAGAAACTGAAATTGAACCTTGACGCTGGTTCAACGCTATTCAAACCGATTCAAAGAACATTTTCGTTTGCTACGCCAGCTTGTATTAAGATTGAAACTTGCTGTTAAATTGTTTGCTGTGTAGACACAAGCACACGACCTACGTGTGTGTGTGTGTGTGGGTCTGGGTGTGTGTGTGTGCGTGTGTTCGTGTCTAGGTGTGCCTGTTTGTGGTTAGCTGCTGTTGCTGCTGTTGCTGTTGCTTCTGTGGCGGCTGCTGTTGCTGTTGCTGCCGTGCACATCAAGTGTCCTTAAACGGATTAAGGGTGAATGATAGCGGCTTATGTCTTAGGTGTGTCTGGTGTCCTTTTGTGAAATACACCCCAAGCCCCCCCCCCCCCCCTCCTTCCCTGCCGCTGCCCCTGTCCATGCTTCTGCTCCACCTGCCCTTTTAGCCCATCTAATGCCGTAGCCTCTGCTGCTGCTGTTGTTAGTTGGTGCTTTAATGTTTTCACATTTTATTGCGGCTTTGCCGTCCTGTTTCGGGCTCCTAGCTGCGGGCCAACTCCTGGCGACGGCATTTTGCTTGGCTCTTGACTTTTCACTTCTTACCAGCGGGCGCTGAGTGCATAACAATTTGCGAGAAACAGCTCAGCTGCAGAGAGGAAGAAAGGGAGTAAGAGAGAGGGAGAAAAAGAGAGAGATAGAGCGAAAGACTGGGAAAACGTTTGATGGGATTAACGTATCGAAAGTATCCTACAAAGGTTCTCTGGAGTAGTTGAATAGTTCGCGAAAAGAGCGACAAATATATCTCAACTCATCTGCGAAGCTGTTGTATCCCGATTCCGTACAGGATTTTAGAACTAGTTACTGACT
This sequence comes from Drosophila montana, assembly GCF_035044405.1. Lineage (NCBI taxonomy): Eukaryota > Metazoa > Arthropoda > Insecta > Diptera > Drosophilidae > Drosophila > Drosophila montana. The sequence continues at coordinate 883,176 of NW_026997533.1, forward strand.
CAGAACTATATATCCTCATTGAACTGGTTCCATTTGGCTCAGCCTTGTAAACTTTCCACCAGAAATAGTTGGAAATACCTAACTAAATTTCTATTTTAGCTCAGAACTAGTTAATGATGTTTAACGTCTTTGAACTGGTTCCATTTGGTTCATCCTTGTAAATTTTCCATTAGAACTAGTATCTGATTCGCAGCTAACTTTCCTTTTTGAATTGGTTCCTTTTGGTTCATCTTTGTAAATTTTCTTCCCTTAGAACTAGTAGCTGATTCTCAAAAAAATTTCTTCTTAAAATCGCACCCAGTTAATGATTCATAACTTCTTTGAACTGGTTCCATTTGGTTCATCTCCCTAAATTTCCTACTTGTATGTTATTCACAACTATATTTCCTCTTTGAACTGGTTCCATTTAATTCATAGTTTCAATTTCCAACCAGATCGAATTCACAAGTAAAATTCATGTGTAACTGGTTCTATTTGGTTTGTATATGTACATTTTCTTTCAGAACTAGTTCCAGCTTCACAACTTAATTTCCTCATTGAACTGGTTCCCTTTGGTTCATCCTTGTAAATTTCCGCCTAGAACTAGTAGCTGATTCACAACAAAATTAGTTCGTCCTTAAACTGGTTCCATTTTATTCATCTTTTTGAATTTGCAACCAGTACTTGTATTTGGTTCATCTCTGTTAATTGCCCACCTGTATCTTATTCACAACTTTATTTCCTCTTTAAACTGGTTCGACTTAATTCATAATTTAAATTTCCAACCAGATCGAATTTACAAGTAAAATTCATGTGTAACTGGTTCTATTTGGTTCGTATATGTATGTTTTCTTTCAGAACTAGTTTCTGATTCACAGCTTAATTTCCTCTTTGAACTGGTTCCCTTTGGTTCATCTCTGTTAATTGCCCACAAGAACTAGCTACTCAACAAATGAAGTTGAGCTAGTTGAATGCACAGCTGGATCTAGTTCAGTAAATCTAGAGAGGAAATGTTATTTGTAAACTATTCTGGTTTCCCAGCAAGATAATTTAATTTCAATTTTATTTCAACTGTAATGTATCTATGATACGGTATATGCGTAACTTGAGCTTGCCTAGAGTTCATATAAAAAATGTTCTATTCATAACGTGAACTGGTTCGAAACGTGTCCAGTTTTAAGCTAGGCAAATGAACAAGCTAAAAGAAAAGCAACTTGGGCGTAATGACAGAAATTAGTTGAATAACTATATTCAATTATATAAAATCAAATCAGGCAGCTCGTGAACCTTAAACGAAGAAAAGAACTAGTTCCATTTGTGTAGCAAGCGTTTATTCTTTACCAATTTCTATTCAAGCATAAATTTTAGCTCAAAGAGCTTCAACTATGACAGCTCTTAGCTAAACAAAAAGCGAATTTGTTGCAAAAGAACTAGTTCGATTCATGTAGAAAAATGGAACTGCTTTTTAAGTTGATTCTCGAGAGTTTCCTGCATAATTGTTGTGGCTTGAAGCTATTTTAGATCAATAAATGAATAAATAAATGCTTGGCTAAAACAAAGAAAAGCAAGAAAATATTTTAGAAATTATTTTGTGAACCAGAGATAAACGTGAGAGTGTGTGTGTAAGTGTGTGTGTGTGTGTGTGTGTGTGTGTGTGTGGCAACTAGAAGCCAAGATAGACAACATGTGGCACACACCAGCCCCATCTCCCTTTTGATACCCTAGTAGAGGGTATTATGATTTAGTCATCAAATATGTATAGACTTTATATAAGATAGAATAATCTGGTTCGAGTCGTCATAGCCATGTTCCCCTGTCTCCTCCTCCGTCTGTTTCCATGCGAACTAGTCTCTCAGTTTGAAAGCTTGCGTCTTGAAACTTTTCATCTTTTTTCATCTTTCTGTTGCAGGCAGTACATAAGTCGAAAAAGGCCGGATCGAAGCAATATATCATATAAGTAGCTGCCATGGGAACAATCGGTCGAAAAGTAGGAGAAACCTTTTTCTTTATCAATATATGTTGATCCGACCCGACATCAACTAGCTGAACTATGCTGACTATATCTGAGGGCAAGTCTTAACATAATCCCACTACTATATTATATAGCTCTATGGGAAGAATCGGAAATGAGTTTGTGTCTGTCCAAAATATTCTGTTGTCCAAGATATTTTCCTTTACGAGCTTCGCTCTATCTCACTCTAACCGCAAAGCTTCAAGGCAGATGTCTGCAAGGGTATTAAAACTTCGGCGTGCCGTAGTTAACCCTACTTTCTTGGTTGTTGTTGTTGTTGTTGTTGTTGTTGTTAACCCTCTGCTGTCTAACCGCAAGACAATTAAAAAGTTGGCGCCCGAAAATTGCCGCTAAATTGGCGGCTGTTCGCGAGCAAAAACTCAACTTGTGGCACGTACGGCAACTGCAGCTGCAACAACAACAACAGCAACAACAACAACAGCAACAACAACAACAACAGCAACAACAACAACAACGTCAGCTGCTGCTGCTGCTGCTGTCTATAGACAATGACACAAATCAAAAAGTTGACGGCAAATGCAAAGTTTATGCGAGCGCAACAGAGCCTCAAAACAAATTGCGAAACGTTCCACAACTTAGACACCCCTCTTCCACCCCCCCCCCCCCTTACCCCCCTACCACCCCTCTGCCACGCCTCTGGCTGTCTGCTTTTGGGCTGTTTAATTTTCATGTCTAATTGCGTGGCAGAAGAACAACACAAAATACCAGAGCCCCAAAAACGCAGACGAAAGCTACAAAATATCCCCACGGTACAATGCGGCGTATACGTGATTTATTTGCTGCACAGCGACACGCTGGCCAAGGGGGGGGGGGGGGGAGGGGAAGTGGTGAGGGGGTGGGTTTAATGGAAAGTTGTTGGCGTAATCTCAGTGTCAATATTTATAAAATATTTGTAAAATACGTGCGCCACCAAAGTTGAAAATCAATTGCCAAACACGAGATATGCGTCACATGATGTTGGCGGGGTCAGCAAGTGGATGGGGAGGGTGTGGGGGGGGGGGGGGGGGGGGGGGTTCGCTTGGTAAGTGGACAGCAGCATTTGAAAGCCAATCCGTTTACTTTTCATTGACAGTTGTGCGACACATGCGTTACACAAAAACCAACAGAAAAAAAAAACGAAAAAAAAAAATTCCCCCTAGTTGGAGGGCGCAGTCAATAAAACAAGTTGTTTTTGTTGCCCGGAAAATATGTCAGCAGCGGGTGAAAAGCACTCAAATTAATAAACTCCATAAAATGTGAGCGCAGACAGTTATGAAACAAGTTCGTGTGCGAACGACACAGGCAATGATAGACGCGCAAATACCCTGCCATAACGAGATTGAATGAATATATTTAGCTTACGTTCATTTGAAAGAGAATAATTACTTGTGCGAGAGTTTCTCAGTTCGAGTCGACTTTATTATCTGCCAGTTATATATGAGAAGTAAAACATAAAACATGGAACTCTCTTGAGAATTTCCATGCGGAATATCGCGCTGCATAAGTCATATAAGCTACCTCGAGACCTCAAATAGACTTGGCTTAGTGTGTTCTAGAATATAATAAAATAAAATAAAATATGGTCTTAATATGGAGCGTATCAGGACATCTAGCCATGTCTGTCTGTCTATCCGTCCGTCTGTCCGTCCGTCTGTCCGTATGCATGACCGCAAGGATCTCAGAACCTATAAAAGCTAGAGACTTGAAATTTTGGCTGTAGGTCCTCCTAGTGCCCGCGCAGATCGAGTTTGTTTCCGATATTCGATAACTAGCCCCGTTACCAAGTAATCGATAAAAATCGATATCGAGCTAGAGTCACCAAACTTGACATGTAGCTTCTAGAATAGTATATATATATCAAGTATCTTTCATTTTATACCTATCGCCTGTCGGAAGAAGAGGCTTCAGGGTATCCCCTAGTCGGGAGCTCCCGACTAGAAACTCTTACTTGTTTTATTTTACTTTTCTCAATAACTGCCCAGTTCTTTGCCAAATGATTCCATTTGAAAGTAAATTCATAATTATGTGACATTTTTGCAAAGACATCCCAAATTTTTCAACTGTCGCGCCTAAAGATCCTGAGATTCTGGCATAGAAACAAAGTTATGTCTGGCTGCTTTAGAGACTATAGCACACTTCTTTTTACAGGGTATCAAGAGCAGAAGCAGCGCAAAACAAAGCGAATAGAGTGACAGAGAGAGGGGGAGCGAAAAAAATGCGAGCAAAGAAAACAAAACCGAAAACCGAAAACGAACTTCCAACAATGGAACAATGAAGGAGACGTTCGTGTCTGTGTGTGTGTGTGTGTGCAGCTTTAAGTGGCCTGCACCCAAACGCAGCCCACATGTGCCCCATGCGACACTCGCCAACCCCCCCGCCGGCCGCCCGTTCCCCGTAAATCAATGCGGTAGCTTCGAGGGGGGAGGAGTGGGGGCGGGGAGTCGGCCGGACAGTAGTCATGGCCATGACGGCTGCTGGGAGCGAATGCTCTTGGCCTTTCGAACATCAGACACTCTGTCAAACTTTTGTTTGCGCCTGCTGAGGGGTGGATGGAGGGGAGGCGGGTGGCAAGGTAATCGGGGTGGTGGTGGCGAAGGGGGGGGGGGAAGGTTGGGGTTCATGGCCACTTCAAACTCGCACACACGTCAGCAGGGGGCGGGCTACTGGGGATAGAGGGAACAGATTGTGGAGGTAGACGGGCATAGACCGGAGATGGTAAAGGTCAAAGGGGAGCAAGGGAGGGAGGCAGGGTGCAGGGTTCAGCCCCTTAATGTTGACGCTCAAGCTGAAGCTGTCAATTGTTTTTGCCGTCTGCACTGGACACGGGGCAGCCCTTGGCTGGCTCTGGACTCCGGATCCGTGACCAGAATGGGCCAGCTATGTATATGACTGAGAGGGGAAGAGAGAATAAGGGGGGGGGGGGGGGTGGTCATGGAAACAGGGGCCAGGGGCTGCTTTTGTTTGACAGTTTTAACACTCATAAAGAGCAGACAACAATTGGAACGAGGCGAACAGGTTAACCACCTTTAACAAAGCCCAAGAATCGATTAAAGCCAAAGGGGGCGTGGCAAAACGAAATACAACAAGTTGCAACAAGTTGATGGACTATTTTTTTTTTACACAAATTCGCATCTCGAGTACAAATAGTTGTAGCAAAAGTTTCAAATGGAATAGATGTAAAAGTCAAACTACAGTGGGGGAAAAAAATCTATTTGAACCACTTTTAATTGAAGTTGATTGCAGTAGAAGAAGCATTCTTTGTATTTTGTTGGGGAATATTACAAAAAAATTTCATTTCTATGATGAAGTGAAAACTTTTTGACCTAAGCTTATATTCAGTTAGATATGAATATAAATACGGATGAAAGTGCATTATGTTATATTCATCTGTTGAAAAAGGCCAGCTTGAAGAATCTTCCACAGCCAGTCGACCATAGAATTGGTCTCCCTAATGGAGATCTCTTTCTATGACAGACTTCCTAACATTGCAAGATTTTGGCTACTCTCGCCTGGCTGACCCACTTGCTCATAAGTAGACTTTGACTGACTGACCCACATGCTCATAAGTAGACTTCGAGCTGCTGTATTCCGTGCTTGAATTCCTTAGCACCAGCTGGACACACTTTTGGTCTTTAAAAGCAGGCATATCGTACGCAGTTTGAGGCTCGTTAGTTCGAGTTTTGCTTGAGCTGGGGCGCTGCTGTGGGGCGCTACTGTGGGGCGCTGCTGTGGGGTGCCCAGCTTATCTATACTCTTACTCAAATGGGGGTGGCATGTTTGCTGGACATAGAAAAAGTATGCCTTACAAGCTACCTCTACTTGGAGTATATAATTACTTCGTTGACTGGGATGCGCTTAGTTGGATATTCCATATATTTGTCCTTAGCTCCAGGGCTGCAAGATGTGCTTGCGTCTTGAATGTGTCTCTGTATCACCAGCAATTAGATGGTCTCTTCATTATCTTCTAGTGTCCAGCTTGATGATGATGTGGCTGGAAGCATCCGTTTTTGTTCCGACAGCCAAGCAGTTATCAAGTCTCTTCATTCGATATTGTACAACTCGATGTTTGTCAACAACTGCTGCGTTTACTCTCAAGAGACAGCTAAGCAGCTTGTAGCTTACCTCATATGACTCCCAGTCCACAGGAAAGTTGAGCTCTCTGGAAGATATATGCCGGGTTTCTTGGCAGACGTGGTCTAGCCATTACGTGGGACTCTTTAAAAGGAACCCTGTTAGTCTCCTAAACAGCGGAAGAAGCAATATCTCACCTCATTTGTAGGTCTTATCCAGCTTCGCCTATCTTCCATATCCTAGGAATTCTTCCACTCGATCCATCAGATCTCTTCAAGCAGGACTCAAACGACTTTCATGTCTTCTCCGTGCCTCGGTGTGGAATTAGTTGCTCCCTCATTTGTTACAATGGAAATTGAGTTAAATTAAAAATGAATCCAATCAAAATATACTCGAAGCCGTGCAGCTATTTGTGCTTCATTTAACTTAAGGCAACCTTTAGAGCTGTCAGCTCGTCTCACTTTGGGACGCTTGAGGAAACTTATTTAGTGAAGCCAAGTCCACTTTTTTTCCACTCAGCGACAACTCAATTAAGTGTATCCCCATTTAAATTGCAAACACAAGACGGGCGCCCGAGCAGGGACGATCAATTTGTCCAGTTAGGCGCCCGAGCAGGGACCGACTTGTCGCTTATAGCTGGCGTTTAGTCAGCTGATTAAGTGGCCTTAATTATTATTGGACAACTAGATGTTGTCTTAAAGTAGCGCTGCATTAGCCATAAGAAAGGGGGGGGGGCTGGGCAGCTGCCGCTAACAGTGCATGCAACTGTCAGGTTGTGGAGGGGAGGGGGGGAGGAGGAGGGGCAAAGGAAAAAGCCCAAGTGAAAGCCAAAGCAAAGCGACAAAACTTTTGCCACAACCAAGAAAATGCAGACAACTTTTGTCATCTGATTCTCAGTTTTGCACTTTTCTTTGCTTGCTTCACTATTTTTTTCTCTCTCAATACCCTGTACTGGAGAAACTCGGGAGTTACTTGATCTAGAGGAAAATGGAAAATTTCCTAAGAGGCTTTTCTTCGACTAAATCAAGGCCAAATTTCTGCTTTTAGCTGAAGATATTTTTTGAATCATCTTTGATGTATTCAGCTTATCAGGTTCAGGCATCTACAGGGTATCTATTAGTCCAGCTTTTTGCTCTCTTTTTTTTTTTTTGTTCCATCTGTTGTTTTGCTTAGCAAAAAATTGTAATATTTACTAACTTATGCAAAAAGTGGCAGCCGCCGACTGCCTGCTGCCTGCTGCCTGTTCTCTAATGAAATGCAGCAGCTTCTCCGCCCCCCTTGCCCTTCTCTGGCCTTAACTTAACCCACTCGCCAAGCGTTTAGTTTGCGAGTCGAAAAATGAAAGCCAGAAAGTGGCGGCAACTTTTGCCAGCTGCCAAAAGTGGCGACAGTTGATAGCAGGCAGACAAAACTTGGCCCTAAGTAAATGCGCGCTCCAGACGTGTGCATTACCTGCCCAACATCCCCTACTCCCCCTACCCCCCATCCACCCTCCACCCTCCACCCCTTCCAACAACAAAAACAACAACAGCTGTTGATGGACCAGCAGCTGTTGGCTGGCAATTTGGCCGCTTGCCACATCTGCCGCATGCCCCCACAAAAAAAAAAATACACAAAACAAAAACAAAAACTCCACGAAAACAATTTGCCGCCGTTTAACAAATTGAAATGCCTGGCGCTGATTATTTGCGAACCTCCCAGCGAAAGTCCTCGAACCACGCCCACTAACCCCTGACCTGCTTGTTTGGCTAACTTGCCCATTCTGGAGGTCAGCTGACAGCAGCTGTCAAGACATTTGCTGCCCAGTTGCAGCTCTTCAATTCTTAATGTGTTCGAAAATGTTTTGCTCAAAGCCAGACATTTGTGCTTAAAAAGTTGCCTGAAAGTGACGCCAAATTGCAATTTGATCGACACATTGAGCGCAATTCAATTAGTGCTGCCTTGAAAATGAAATTTGTTACATGTGGCAACGCCATTCGCAGCTTTCCATGCACAACAGATCGAAGGAGCACTTAATTTGCAGCTCTAATTTGACTTAAGCATGGCATGGAGGCTACTTAGCAATGCATTTCGTATTTAAGTGTGGTACAATTCTATGAAAATTGCATTAGGTCAATTAGGTGGCAACGCTGTTAAGCACTTTAGGTGCCAAATAGCTTACTAGCGACTTGAGCACATTAATTGGCTAGGTATTATTGCACTTGGTGTGTCAGTGTTGCAAAACCTCGTTAAACTTGCTCACAAATAACCATGTGGCAACGCCTCAGAAGGACTTTTGTACTTAGCGTTAGGAGTACTTAACAAAGTGCACAAATTGGACTTTCAAATGGCATGAAGCTAGTAATCAATGCATTTGGTATTTAAGTGTTGTCAAATTTTACAAAAACGTGACACAACCAATTAGGTGGCAACGCTCTTAAGCAATTTCAACTCCAAAAAGCTAAGAGCAACACTAAAACTCGACTGAAGCACATAAATTGGCTAAGCACCATAAATTTGGTGTGTCAGTGTTGTAAAATGTAGTGAATCTTGATCAGAAATGACCATGTGGCAACGCCACTGAAAGACTTTTGTACTTAGTAGTAGGTTGTGCTCAAATTTGCTTGAAGCGTATTGTGGCCCTTGGTTTTAATGCATTTGGTATTTAAGTGTGGTAAAATATGTGGTAAATTGAGCAAAGTTGGTCAGGTGGCAACGCTGCCATGCAATTTTTGAACCTAATATTGAATGACAGCATTTAGTACACCACTTGCACTCGACTAAAGCACATAAACTGGTCAGGCATCATTGCATTCGGTGTGCCAGTGTTGTAAAACTGTAAAAATTGCGCGCAAATGACCATGTGGCAACGTCACTTACATTTGACATTTGTAGGTGACCAATAATGGCAGCTGATAGCATACCTTAAGAGCCCGATGGTTGCATTTAAAAAGAATTAGCAGTCGTTTAATTTGGCGTTTGAGTGTTGTAAAGCTCTGAAATTATGATATGGCAACGCTGTTGCAGCATTCCAGGCTTAGGTATTTTTGTAAAAATAATAAGCATTTTTCCAGAAAATGAATGCAAATACAGAAAGCATTTTGAACGCCAACAAATTCAAGTGCCAGTGTTGAGAACTAGCTGAAAATACCTTAAATTTTTGATGTAACGTAAAGTTTTAACATTTTGTGAATGAACTTAACAATTTGTGCGAGTGTGCGTTTAGAGCTTGTGTGTTCAGTGTGTGTGAGTGTGTGTGTGTGTGTGACCAGTGTTGGTAGTCGTTATTGGAAGTATCTTATATTGCCATATGGGGGCCACTTAAGCACACAAGTTGTTGCACAAAATCCATATGTAAATAGGCACGCACTCAGAGCAAGAGAAGAAGAGAGGGTGAGCGAGAGGGGGGGTAAGAGAGAGAGAGAGGGGGAGAGCATGTGTAGAGTTGTGGAAAAGTTGTTTTGGTGTGTGCCACATTTTTGGGCAACTTGCGAGCAACTTTGCACCAATTAAACTTGTTAAAACGCTCGTTTTGGGTTATCCAAAAGCTGACAACTTCACTACACAAAACTCTAATTACATTTTGTGAATGCACAGAGGCACACACACACAGAGCCACACACACACACACACACACACACACACACACACACATACAGTCACACACACTTGCATTTATAGAATGCAGCCCTTAGTTGCGCATAATTAAAAGTTATTTTATTGTTGTGCCTGTGCGCAACAACAAGTTGTGGCTACTTGAAATGCGCCTCAGTCAAATGTGCGACTTACTGGTTGATGGGCGGGTGTGCCTTGCGTGGGTGGAAGGGGGGGGGGGGGGGGGAGGTGTCAGACGAGGAGTCAGACTCTTGTGCGGTTATCTAATAAGCCGTGACAATGTGTGAGCTTTGTTGTTCTTCTTGTAACCCGACACAGATCAAAATTTGGTCAATTTAAGAGAATGGAAGATAGAAACGCGATAAGTGCTTGAAGAGACGGAGTGTGCAATAAAGGGGGAGACAGAGGAAGAGAGAAAGAAAGAGAAGGAAAGAAGGAGAGTTCAGAATAGGGAAAATTGCCCAACTAACCTAGTCAAGCGTTCGATTGATGACAGATTGATGAACTATTGAAATGATGTATTCAGTTAAATTGGAATGACGGAATGTATTTGAATGAACTAACGGAGTGATAAACAGGTAATGCCTGGTTGAACTGATACATCAATTGATGGATCACGTGCGTATTGCGAATTTGATTGAAAAGGTAACTGGTAATTTAGATTGATGAGATTGATAGGCTGAAAGGGAAAAAGAAGGATGAGGGATTGTTGAATAAATGTAATGAAATGCTGATAGATGGTGGTTGAATGAAATGATGTATGCATGGACTGATGTATTGATGTAGCTATAGTGGAGTTATAGCTTGAATAATTGATAGCTCTTGATGGTATTATAGATTAGTGAATGATAAGTTAACAATGTTGCTGTATGATAAATTGATTGATGAATAAATGTAATGATATGCTAATTAATGGTGGTTGATTGAAATGATGGATGCATGGATTGATGTATTGATGTAGCTTTTGTTATAGATCAATCGATTTATAGCTTTAGATTGTATCATAGATTGATGAATAATTGGTTAAAAACGTTGCTGTATGATGAACAAATAGAATTATATACAGATTGATGGACTAATAAGTTAATGTAATCGTAATGTAAATATAAATTGATGGAGTAAATGAATGACAGCTAATAAATGGATGATACAATAGGTTGTTTGTAAATGAAATGATTGCTGAATGGAAAGATGCATTGATGGATTAATAGCTTATCTCAAAGGTGATTGATTGATTGATTGGACTGATGGAAGAGGGCATATATTGGTGGATAGATTGAATTGGAGAGTTAATTGATTGATATATAATACTTTCATGCTGCGTGACGAAGAGTTAGGCATCAAAATGGCAATTCCATTTACATTTGAGCTTGGGCCTGTTCCTGGTGATGTTGTTGATGTGCGTTCCGCCGCGTTCTTTCCGCCCGTCCTTAATCTTGGACGCAAGTTTTAATTGCCAAAGTTATTTCAGCTTCGGTTTGTGCACTTCTTTGGTCAGCCTAATGGCTAATAAACATAAAAATATGGCCTAAAAGCGCGCGATGTACATAAAAGCCAAATTAATATATCCTTGGAGACCCGAACAGGCCACGCAACTTGCAACTTTACAGCTTGCCCCAAAAAAAAAAAAAAAAAACAATAACAAAAAAAAAAGGAAGAAAATATTCTGTGGCTGAACTTTATGAATTTGAATTTGAAGACAAGTTTTGTGTATTTATTTCGAGGCGTGGCGATTGTTGTGCAATTTTCGGCAGCAGCTGCTAATTCTGTCAAAATCACACAATGCAATACATCACACATTCCCTCTCGCTCTCCCTCTCTCCCTCTCGCTCTCTCTCTCTCTCTCTCGCTCTGCCTGGCAGCCCATCAGTCGACTGGACAAATTCATGGCACCACTCGAGATAGATTGCCAGACCCCAAAGCACAGAGCCCAGCTCCTCCCAGCTCCTCCCATTGCAATTGTGTTGTGCATCCACGCATTCGTTGTCCTGCCCCTCCCCCCCCCCCCCTCACCCCCTCTTCAACCTTCTATGAGTGCCACATTTGCCACAGCTGAGATTCTCTCTGTTCTCCGTTCGCTGTTTGCCACGCATTGGGGCAAAAATTGCGCCGGCATTTGACAGCCGCCGCATCCATTCAGCGACATTTGCTTTGCTCCACTTGGTTGCCACATTTCTCTCCTATATCCTTTTTTTTGTTTTGTTTTGTGTGTGGAAACGACGCTATCTGGTTTTGGCGGAGAGCTAATGCAAATATGCTTTAAAGCCGCCTCATTTGAATGAGCCGCGTCACAATTTTCGACTGTCTGGCAGCTATGTTAAGCTAAAGAGTTGCCATATCGCTTAGCCTTTAGAGCTCTTCACACTCAGTTGAGCTCTTGCTTTCTTTTATCTCCAAAAGTACCCACAAGTACATTTAATATATCTAGATCCCGACGGAACTGGGTGTATATAGACGACTGGCAAATAACTCTGCAGGAATAGACAATGTGGCATATGTTGTTGTTCTTAAATATCCTGCCTTAAAATCGATAATTATCGATTATCGATCAGTTGAAAGTAAACAAGAATTAAGAGTTCCGGACTCAGTCTTTAACCAAAATCTGGTGTATCTAGCTCTTTTTCTTATCGAGTTTTACCTAAAGTCGATAATTATCGATATGATGAGAATAGGAGAAACTATCGAGAGAATGAGAATAGGAAAAGCTATCGATAATATTAAAAAAATCGGAGCTTTTGTAGTTAGCTGAGATCGATTGTATGTATCTAATGGAATCGGAATACCAGATTCAGTTTAAAGTAAACAAGACTTAAGAATTCCGGACTTAGTCCTCAATCTTGATATCAATATAAATTTGGAGCTGTGGTTAATCCAGGACCAAGGATTTTATGCTCCTACGATTTCTATGCATCAAACAAGTCGTAATATCTGCTTTGGTTTTCTTATTATTTCATTAGAGTTGACATTTGTTAACTTGATTTGAATTAAGCAAATCCAATCGTTAGCTGACATTCCCAGCCCCGTTGTCTTTGCCATTTGGAAATGCGTAATCAGAAAGTCGATTTGACATTTGACTTTAAATGCTTCGTGTGCCTTGGGAGTCGAGTGTAACCCGGGTATGCTTCTTAAAAATACATCGAATGCAAACAAGAAAAGCAGCCCGGGGACATTTATACCCTGCCTGGGCCAGTGGAAAGGGGCCTCTCGGCAATTGGCCCTGTCAATCAATTAGGAAAGGATAATACCCACAAAAATGTTACATGCAATCACAATTAAGCGCACAAATGCAACAAGAGCAACACTAGCAAATGAGTGAGCCATCCGTGACAAGGGCTCGACTAACAGCTACCCTGTAGGCGGTCGCATGCCTCTGAAACATATGCTTTACATCAAGATGTACGTACATCGAGTTGGACACCAATAGAAAATAATGACAACACAGCCAAAAATGCAAAGATATATTAGTTAATTCATTCAGGCATACATCATGATGTATATGTTTAAAAATGGCTGTAAATACCCAATAAGGATGCATTATCTCGAGATGAATATAAGATATATACGTAAAATAATTAATAATTCATAATCAGTTGTCATACATCATGATGTGAAGATAGAAAATCTGTGATGTATATGCATCAAAATGGCTGTAAATACCAAATAAATATACATCAGGATGAATGTATCTTAAGGTATGCATATATTAAATTATATTTCTATCAAGCTGTCATACATCATGATGTACAGTTTGAAAACATTTGATGTATATCCATTAATATGACTCTAAATACCGAATAATGCATATATATCATTACATAGATATACATCAGGATGAATGTATCTTAAAGGATGCATGCAGCAAATTGTAGTCACATCAAGCTGTCATACATTATGATGTACAGATAGAAAACAATGTGATGTATATGCATTATGCTCTAAATGCCGAATACAGTATATATAAATATACATCACAGGATAAATGTATCTTAAGGAAGTCACGTCAAGCTGTCATACATCATGATGTATAGGCAGAAAACTTGAAAATAATTGCGATAGATTTAATACCACTCGATTATTGATGATATTCAGATGTTAAAGAAATAGATAAATATTTATAGGGGTCGAGTAAAACTAATACGCTCCACTTCGAATCAGTTCCGTACAGGGTATCACAACTGTAAATATGCATAAAATAAAATTTTTGGCAAAAACCATGCAAAAACAACAATTGCAACGTCAATAATAGAAAGCAACCCAATTTTTTGCTGACTTGTCGCTTCGTCGAGCAGACTTACAAATAAAAAATTAAAAACAAAAACATTTCTTTTTTTTTCTTGCAATAAAATAAATCGAGAATAAATAAAAGCAGGCAAAAATTGACTTAAATTTAACAAATGGCCAAATGAATAAACTATTAAAGCGTTATGAATGGACAAATTCAAAACAAACGAACATGTCGAAAATGAAGTGAGTAAAAGTTTTAATTGAAAACTGGTCAAAAGCTGACCGAAAAGCTGGCGCAAAGTGGTGCTCAAAAAAGCGAATACAAAAGTGCCCAAAAGTGCCCTATTAACGTGGCTTGAAAGGGATGTAAAAAGGCTTTAAAACTGGTCTCGAATTAACTTACGCCCTTGCCTCCATTTCGCTAGCAGGTAAATGCATTGAAGCTGCGTGTGTTTTGAGTGAAATACAAATGTAATTAGTTCATCTTTCAAATAAACGACTTAAAAGCGCTTTAATGTCAATTAAAAGACTGCTTGAAATCCGCTTTGAAACTCATTCAATATCCGAAAAGCCTCTTAAAGCCCCGTTGTAAAGCCCCGTTTCAAATTCCCTCTTCAGAGCCCCCCGTTGGAATTTGGAACAAAAATAATGTTGCCAGACTTAGATGCTAAATTGATCTAGAGCTCAAACCATAAATAAAACGCCAAACTTTTTGAAAATCGGATGAGATTTGACCAAGTTATGGGGTTGGGAAATTTTGACCTAAGTCTATATAGGATATTTGATTGATATTTGAAAGTACCATTTACATGAATTTGGACCAAAAATAATGTTGACAGATTAAGATGCAAAACTGATATAGAGGTCAAACCATAAACAAAACGCCAAACTTTTTGAAAATCGGATGAGATTTGACCAAGTTATGGGGGTGGGAAATTTTGACCCAAGTCTATATAGGATATTTGAGGGTACAATTTTCACATGAATTTTGACCAAAAATAATGTTGCCAGGTTAAGATGCCAACTTTATCTAGAGGCCAAGATTTGAACAAAACGCCAAACTTTTTGAAAATCGGATGAGATTTGACCAAGTTATGGGGTTGGGAAATTTCGACCTACGTATGTCTCTATAGGATACTAGCGGGTATATCCAGGCCTTGCCAGTGGCACGTATAATATCTTTCTCTTCTCTCAAAGATCTTTGAAAATGAGTTTGAATTCGTTTGGAAGGTAAACCAAGAAGTTTCATACAAACGTTTTTCGCGTTTTTTCCACGCATGCCGGTGGAATTTCCCGAAACCCTTGAGACGGAGACGTGGAGACGTGCAACTTTATCACTAAAGGTAGCTGCAGGGAAAATTTCGGCTTCCTAGCGCTCAGTCACGACAGATTTTTTATATATAGAGATCAGTTGTCAAGTGTGGGCGGCTGAAAGTGGGCGTGGTCGTTGCGGTAAGAGCAGCTATTAAAACTAAACCAAACGCACTAACTGAAGTGCAGCGGGGGGGGGGGGGGCGAATAGCGCTAAAATGTTTCAATTTAAATTAATTATTGTTTGCGCCACAAGTGGCGTCGCGTGCGGGGGGAGTCTGTCTGGGGGGTGTGAGGAGGGGCGGCTGGGCGTGGCAACAAAAGAATCGCAACTTTTAATTATGGTTACAAAGATTTCTAGTCCTTGTCGATGGCGTCGGCGGCGACGGCGGCGACGACTGCGACGGCGACTGTATCTGTGTCCGTGTCCTCTGTTTCCTGTGAGCCCCTTCTCCCCCCCCCCCCCCTCTCTGGGCGGAACAACTTTGACCAACATCGATTAAAACGATGAAAACGCGGAAAATTGCGCCAACTAGGAAAAACTGCAGCGACGGCAAATGAAAATTGCGCGAAAAAACGAGGCGAGAACTTGGACAAAAAAATTAGAGTTAAAGAATGAGAGAGGGAGAGGGAGCAAGAGAGAGAGAGAGAGAGGGAGAGGGAGAGAGGCAAAAGTTGAACGTTTTTATTACGTTTGAAAAAGTTGTGGAAAAACGCGATTGCCGCTTAAGAGCATCACGAAAAAGATGGAATTGGGCTCGGGGATTTGGGGTTTGGGATAGCAACAGGGAATTGTGAAAAGGGTGTCGAAGAGGGGGAGGAGGAGCACGGGCAGGGGGGAGTAAACTGACATTGGGCGATTGGTTGGGGGTGTGGGGGGGGGAAGTGTAAGCAAACATCATGCCTGGGTTTGATTTAGTTTTTTGTTTGCTTTGTTATTTTTAAATGTTATTAACTCGTTTCTCACTCCCTCCCCCCTCTCTCCCCCTCTCTCTCTCTCCCCCCTCTCTCTCTCTCTCACTCTCTACTTTTGCAGAGACTTGCTGCCAGGAAACTTTAACCACACGGCGAGCAGTGAAAAATGCGCCACTGTGGGCAAGAGAAAGCGCACGGGTTGTTGACTGGCTCACTGACTGACAAAAGCTGCTTGCTATATTACCCAGCGTGCTCAGCTCGGCTAAGCTTTGAGGTTATAAACGAAAAATATTTGATCAGGAATGAAGCTGAAAGCTTCTATATGGCATGTAAGTGTAATTATATTTTTTTTTTTATATATTTATTATATTATACATATATTGTATTAATATAAATTACAATTATATTATTATTATAGTCTTCAAATTCTAATGACAGTCTTCAATATAAAGCTTAGATAATTTACTGAGAACCCTTTCCTATTGTTCAATTCCTTCGTATTATGCGAGTCTATCTAATGAAAATATGAAATCATATACATTTATTTATCTAACTGCCTGTCCTGGTGACTGATTGATTGATTGATTGATTGCCTGATTGATTGATTGATTGATTGACTGATTAATTGATTAACCGATTGATTGATTGATTGATTGACTGATTGATTGATAGACTGAATGATTGGTTGATTGATTGACTGACTGACTGACTGACTGACTGATTGACTGCTTGATGATCAACGCACAGCCCTAACCGTTTGAGCTGGGAAGCTGTAATTTTGTTTTGGACACGTATGTATATAAAATGTGTCAAAAACTTTGATGCCGCCTTTTGGTTATTCATTCGATTCAAACATTTGAATGCAATTCGAATCGTGGTTAACAGCGAAATGTGTGACCAAGGTATACAACAAACGTGGTTCGGGCTAGGCCGGGGAGTAGATGCTAGAATATATTTTCATTTATCCAAAGAATTTCTTCTGAGCATGTTACATATAGACCAAATCTCATTAACATCGGACTTTATATACCACATATGTAGCTGCCAAATCGGTCGAAGAGAAGGTTCTGTTTGATAACTTGTCCAAACTCGGAACTAAATAATCCATTATGATCCCCATATATAAACCAAATCTTATCAACATCGATGCACTATATCATATAGTTGTCATAGGAGAGATCGGTCGAAAGGTAGGTTCTATCTTTACCCGACTTTACCTTCGCGGGTTTAAATATGCTGCCTATATATTATTCATATCTTATCAAGATCTCACTACATATATACATACATAACATATATACACTATATATATATATATATATTATATAGCTCTAAAGGAGGAATCGTTCAAACAAATTAATTTTTTTTATTTAAAAATATTTTTTGTTTTCCAACAGATTTTCATTAAACTCCGCATTTACGAGCTCTACTCACATATTTGCCAAATCGCTTCCAAATCTTTATCTGAATAATCTGACATCTTATTTGAATATGAAATGTGTTCGGTTTTTTGCCTTGTACCGGTTCTTGAACCTTGAACCGGTTTGATTGCAGTCCTGGGCTAGTTATCGCCCATTTAACCCTTTGGTGCCCACTGTTCTGGCCACTTGATTTACTTGCTGTTGTTGTTGTTGTTTTTTCTGCTTTTCTTTTATTCGCTAACTGCATTTGTGTTACCATCAGCCACGCCCCCCCCCCCCCCCCCACTCCCCCACTCCACCTTTTCCCCTGCATCCCGCTCTCGCATAACGCGAACGCGGCGAAAATTGTTGAAAATTCAATTTGAGAAAAACTTGAAAATGCCAACGGCAACGGCAGCCGCAGTCTTGGCCGCAAATCTAAAGTCACCTCAGGCAGCAAACTCCCCCCCCCCCCCCCCCCCTTTTCCCCTGCAATCGCCTTACCCGCCGCCGTGGCAACTCTACTCTGGCAGCGCGAACCTCATGTTTATCCATGATATTTAATTGGCTGCGCTGCACAGCAAAAGCCACAGCTTGCTTTGGTGTGGAAGGGTTGGGGAGGGGTTGGGTGAAGGGGGGGGGGGAGGGGAGGGTGGGTTGGCTGTGCGGGTGAAAGTTGTGTTTGCCACTTGTTCTACTGTAAATTGGCGCTAATTTATCAGCACAATGACGCCACCTGGCGGCTTAATTAGCGCGCGACTTTAAAGCCAATTGTTGTTGCTTTTGACTTTAATGTGTGGCAACCCTGGCTGCAGAATTTACCGCCGTCGACGCTGCCAGACGTGACGTGACAATAATACCTACCTACAAAAAAAAAAAAGTAGAAAAAAAAGTGGAGTGAAAGGAATGGCAGCGAAATTCTCTGCACCGCGGGGCATAACATGTCGCTGCATAAATTTTACGCTCATCACCTGCCGCCAGAGTTGCCACTGTGTGTGTGTGTGTGTGTGACCTTGTTGTTGTTTGTGTTGCCATACCCTGTAATTATGTTAATTTGTGTGCGAAAAGGAAGCTCGAAATTGTCCAATTCAAGCATTTTAGCCATCAAACTGCAATAGAGCCCACTCCGAACTCTGGTAACTCGGGAACAATCAGAGCTAGAGCTGAAACATTTGGTATGTGACTGTAAAATGACAGAAAAAGTTTATATTTTGTGCGCTGAACGCGTAACGAGCGTCGCTTGGCTTTGAAACAGGCAAACATTCATTTGGAATGCGTTGAAAAATGAAGATCATAGTATTTGTCTTACTTGATGAGACTTTGCAAGCTGTGAATGCAATGTTTCAGTTAAAGGAAGAAATGATTAACTAGCAGGAGATACCAGAGTAGTAGATATGGGCTGTATGAGGAAGTCATTTTGGGGGGAACTTGGGGCTGGCATCTATAAAATGAAATATATTGGATGTGTATATACTCAACAAGAACCAATTTGCCAATTTTGGTGGATATAGCTTCCGATATTTATCGATATTTATCGGTTTTTCGAAAGATATCGAAATGTTATGGGATATGTTATGTATGTACATTCTAATTGCTTTAAAAAAAACAACATATTTGTGTGTAACAAAACTTTGCAAGCCAGCGTCTGACTGAAAGGCACAAGTTATGCCTAAAAAATCATTTATCAAAATCGATATTTATCGATTAAATGCAAGATATCGAAATGTTTTAGAACACATGCTTCATATTTCGTTAAGGAATCAACAGCTTTGAAAGCCAGCGTCTGGCCGAAAGGCACAACCTAGACACTAGAGGCGACTACAGGGTATCTGGCAGTCGAGCGTGCTGCTCGTTGACCGTTTGACTTGTTGTTGAGTTACTTATTCAGTCAACTTCTCTGCGCCGCTTTTGCATATACATGTATATATTTATAATATTTATATGGCGCATACCATTTGTGCGACGCGCGTATATGACACGGGCGCTGCCAGACGGCCAGACGGCCAGACTGTCACGGACGGTGTTGCCAGAAAGGCAGGCAGGAGGGTAGGCAGGCAGGCAGGCAGGCAGGCGGCCGTTCCAGAGTCCTTGTCTCGTAAACAAATTGAATTGAAGTCATAAAAGTCGTTGCCAAGACGCGAAAAGATGCCGCGCTGCGTACCCGGCCCAGGGTTGCCACCTCCCCACTCTTCCCACGCTCTCCACTCTTTTGGCCGCAACCCTGTTTCAGTGTTTCGTGCTGCGTATGCTGCGTGTCAGTGATTGCGACATTTGCACGCTTTGCTCCTGCCCTTGCCCCTGGCCCTGCCCCTGGCCCTGGCCCTGCTGCTGCTGCTTGTCAGCACCATTATGTCGCACTTGTTAAATCCGTGCAAGAGAGTGTGCACACACACCCGAACACACACACCCGAACACACACACACTCACGCGAAAAGCAGCTTCCCTTTTTTTTTGATGCCTCAATAAAAATACAATACGTTACAATTGAATTGAACTCAATTGAATTTGATTGAAGTTGTAAAGCTCAGACAGCCTGTGTGTGTACGTGTGCGTGTGTGTGCGTGTGTGTGTGTGTGTGCGTGTGTGAGTGTGACAGCAACAACAAAATGCAATAATGTGTCGCCGAGCCTGTGATTGTGACGCCTTCTCCCCATGAACGAGGTGTCATGACGGGGAATGTTGCGAATGTTGCGAATGATGCGAATGTCCATAATCATCGTGTTAAGCAGCTTCATCATGATGTTGTGTTATTGATGATGATGCTGATAAAGTGCGCTCCATAAATACACTTTGAAGACAAAGTGCACGAGCTAGTGGCAACACCTTTGCAGCCTCCCCCACCCCCCTCGAGGCACGCCCCTGCGCAACCACAAGCCTTATTATTCACACACACACACACACACACATACATACATATATACGAATACATACATCTCTGTATGCTGAAGCAATTGAAGTGCTATCAAAGCAAATGAGAAATGAATACGAATGCGTACTCGCATTCATTCGCATTCGTTTCTCATATCTCATACTCATATTCATATTCATATTTCACATATTGACAACATCAATCAGGGCCGCTTATTGCTTCCCTGCCATTCGACGCTTACCCACACTTCGCTTTGCGCTTTCACAACACTGGCAAGTGCCTCACGGGCCAGGTGATTTATGAGACGAATAATATGAATGCAGCCCTGAATTAGATCTTAGATTTAGTCTAGCATAGAGAGTCATAGTAAAGAGATTATAGGGTATAAGATATAGGGTAGGAGTAGGAGTAGGAGTAGGAGTAGGAGTAGGAGTAGGAGTAGGAGTAGGAGTAGGAGTAGGAGTAGGAGTAGGAGTAGGAGTAGGAGTAGGAGTAGGAGTAGGAGAAGGAGTAGGAGTAGGAGTAGGAGTAGGAGTAGGAGTAGGAGTAGGAGTAGGAGTAGGAGTAGGAGTAGGAGTAGGAGTAGGAGTAGGAGTAGGAGTAGGAGTAGGAGTAGGAGTAGGAGTAGGAGTAGGAGTAGGAGTAGGAGTAGGAGTAGGAGTAGGAGTAGGAGTAGGAGAAGGAGTAGGAGTAGGAGTAGGAGTAGGAGTAGGAGTAGGAGTAGGAGTAGGAGTAGGAGTAGGAGTAGGAGTAGGAGTAGGAGTAGGAGAAGGAGTAGGAGTAGGAGTAAGACGAGAGGAGATGTAAGAGATGTAAGAGATGTAGGAGATGTAGGTGATGTAGGAGATGTAGGAGATGAAGGAGGTGTAGGAGATGAAGGAGTTGAAGTAGAATAATAAGAAGTAGAAGTGGAAGAAGAAGGAGACGTAGAAGTAGAATAAGTATGAATATAAGTAGTAGTAGAAGTAGAATTAGAATAAGTTGTGTATGAAGAACTAGATGTAGATATAGAAGTAGAAGAAGTAGAAGAATAAGTAGAATTAGGAATAGGAGAAGAACTAGTAGTAGAAGTGAGGATGAATAGGAATAAGGCCAGGACTTGGAGAAGGAGTCTGAGTAGGAGTTGGAGATGGATTAATAGTCGGAGTAGGAGTAGAAGTTGGAAAGGAAGTTGGAGTAGGAGTAGGAAACGAAGGAATGTTTAAGAATCAAAGTGAAATAAGTAATAGGAATGGCAAATGAATAAAAGGGGAAAGGCAATTGAAACAGAAATAGTTCGAGAAAAGGGAATTCAGATTTAAATTCCGACATACCAAGGGATAAACGAGTGCATGTGACCTGAAAATAAAACGTATGCATAAACCAATTAAAGAGAAAACAAATCATAATTACTCGTTTACATGAATGTAAATGATAAACGAGGCTGCAAATACATGAATCGGAGCACTTGA